>NC_137891.1:22225714-22388355 GCF_963455335.1 Martes martes | reverse complement strand
GTAATGCTTGCATTATATAATGAATCTAGGGAATAGTTTGTCCTTTCAATTTTTGGAATAGGTTGTGTAGAATTGATATTATTTTATCCTTAAAGGTTTGGTTAGAATTCACCAGGGAAACTTTTGCCTAGAGCTTTTTTTGTGGAAAGATTTCAAACTATATATTCAATTTCTTTAAGAGCTAAAGAGCTAGGGGCACGCTCATTCAGTTAAGTGTCCAACTCTTGCTTTTGGCTCAGGTCATGATCTCAGTGTTGTGAGATTGAGAACCACATCAGGCCTGCTCTGGGGCATGGAGCTTGCTTAAGATTCTTTCTCTCTAACCCTGTCTCCCCTCCCCACAAAAAAAAGAGATAAGAGAGAGAGAGATAAAAAGCTACTCAGTTACTTTTTTTTTGCAAGTTCTGATAAGCCTTTGTCATTCAGGGAATTTGTCCATTTCGTCTAAGTTCCCTGTATTATCATAAAGTTATATATAATAAATTTGTAAGTTATTATTATTCTTGTGATATTGGTAGTATCTGCAGTAATGCCACCTGTCATTTCTGATAATAGTAATTTGTGTCTTCTTTTTGTCCTCCTGATCAGTCTAGCTAGCATTTATTAATTTTATTGTTATTCTCAAAAGCTAGCTTTTGTTTAATCCATTCTCTTAATTCTTTTTATGGTTTCCAATTCATTGAATTCCACTCATTGTATTTATGTTGGATTTCATGTGTTGTTCTTTTTTTCTAGTTTAAGGTAGAAGCTGAGGTCACTGATTTCAGAACTTTCTTCTTTTCTAATATAGGTGTTTGATGCTATAAATTTCCATCTAGGTTCTGCTTTAGTTGTATCTTACTAAAGCTTTATCTATCGTTTTTCATTTTCATTTATTGAATATACTTTCTAACTTCCTATATATTTATTTACTTAGAGACCATGAGCATGGGTGGGGGAGGGACAGAGAGCGGGGAGAGAGAGAGAATCTTAAGCAGGCTCTAGGACAGCATAGATCCCGATGCGGGGCTGGACCTCACAATCTGAGCTCATGAGCTCAGCTGAAATCAAGAGTTGGATGCTCAACTGACTGAGCCACCCAGGTGCCCCTCTAATTTCCCATTTAATTGGTCTAGGAATATGTTATTTAGTTTACAGATATTTGGAGATTTTCTAGATATTATTCTGTTATGAAATTCTGTTATGAATTCAGAAATTCTGTTATGGATTTTCTAATTTATTTACTTATTTTTTGAATTTCTAATTTAATTCCCTCATATTTAGAGAACATACTTTGTATATTTTGAAGTTATTGAAATTTATTGCAGCTCGTTACATGGGGCAGACTATAGTCTATTTTGGTAAGGATTCCACATGCACCAGAAAAGATCTTTTCTGCTGTTGTTTTGTGAAGTGTTCTATTAATATCAGCTAGTGAATTTGGTTAACAGTCTTGTTCAAGTGTTCTATATCCATAATGTGTTTGTCAGGGTTCTCCAAAGAAACAGAACCAAAAAGATATTTATACTTATTTATACTTTTTGGGATTGACTCCTACAGTTAGAGGCCAAGAAGTCTTATTCTGTCTCTGTAAGCTGGAGAGCCAGGAAAGCTGATGGTATAGTTCAGTCTAAGTCCTAAGGCTTGAGAAGAAGAGGGCTGCAGATAGAAGTCTTGGTGTCTGAAGGCCCAAGAACTAGGAATTCTGATGTCTGGGGGCAACAGAAAGCGAACATCCTAGCTCAAGAAGAGAGTGAATTTACAGTTCTGCCACCTTTTTGTTCTGTTTGGGCACTCAAGGGATTAGATGCTGCCCATCCCGTTGGCAAAATTTTCTTTACTAGTCTACTGATTCAAATGCTAATCTCTTCTGTAAACACTCTCACAGACACACCCAGAAATAATGATTTACCGGCCATTTGGTTATCACTCACCCCAGTGTAAAAGGTATAAAAGTAACTGTTATATCTACTGACTTTCTGTCTGCTTGTTTTAGCAAATATTGAGAGGGGGCATTGAAATCTCTAATTGTAGTTTTATCTAATTCTCCTTGTAACTCTATTAGGTATTTTGAAGCTCCATCACTAGGTCCATAAACATTTGGAATTTCTGTGTCTTCCTAATTAATATTTTATCATTATGAAATTATCTTATCCCTGATGTATTTGCTCTAAAATATACTTTGTCTAACAATATAACCATTCCAGCTTTCTTTTGATCAATGTTGTCATGACGTGTGTGCTTTTCATTCTTTTTTTTTTTTTTTTTTTTTTTTAGAGATTTTATTTCTTTATTTGACAGATCACAGGTAGGCAGAGAGGCAGTCAGAGGGAGAGGGGGAAGCAGGCTCCCTGCTGAGCAGAGAGCCCGATGCGGGACTCGATCCCAGGGCCCTGAGATCTTGACCTGAGCTGAAGGCAGAAGCTTAACCCACTGAGCCACCCAGGTGCCCCTCATTCTTTTACTTTTAACCCATACACGCTTTTTATTTAAAGTGACTTTTGGGGCGCCTGGGTGGCTCAGTTGGCTGAACGACTGCCTTCGGCTCAAGTCATGATCCTGGAGTCCTGGGATCAAGTCCCACATCGGGCTCCCTGCTCAGCGGGGAGTCTGCTTCTCCCGCTGCTGACCTCTCTTCTCTCATGCTCTCTCTCTCTCTCAAATGGATAAATAAAATCTTAAAAAAAAATAAAGTGACTTTCTTTTAGTCAGCATATAGATGGATTTTTTTTATCCGATTTGACAATTTTTTAACCTTTTTTGTTAGGGTGTTTAAACCATTTATATTTAATGTGATATTGTTATGGTTGGTTTTAAATTTACCAATTTATTTTTATTTTTTTTTTTAAAGGCTTTCTTTTTTTTTTTTTTAAAGATTTTGTTTTTTTTTATTTATTTGACAGACAGAAATCACAAGTAGGCAGAGAGGCAGGCAGAGAGAGAGGAGGAAGCAGGTTCCCTGCTGAGCAGAGAGCCCGATGCGGGGCTCGATCCCAGGACCCTGGGATCATGACCTGAGCCGAAGGCAGAGGCTTTAACCCGCTGAGCCACCCAGGCGCCCCTAAATTTACCAATTTAAATGTACATATTTGCTTTCTGTTTGTCTCATCTGTTCTTCCCCTTTTCCCACTTTTCTTCATTCTCTATTTTATCCCTTTTATTGGTTTGTTGACAATCTTTATTGTGTTAATCCAATGATTGCTCTTGATTTTGCATTATACATCTTTAATAATTCATAGCCTGTCAATAAATTTTATTCTTCAAGTATAGTAGAAGAACCTTACAACTGTATGCAGCTATATATAGCTATACAACCTTCCTGACCTTTGTACTATTATTGTTATGTAATTCTGTGTTTAAAAACCCAGAATATGTTGCCTTTATTTAAATAGTAAATTATATTTTAAAGAGATTGACATAGTAAATATCTGTAAAATTACCCACATAGCACTAGTCCATGGCACTTGATTCCTTTGTGTAGATTCACATTCCATCTGATATCACTTTTATCCTATCTACGGCTTTTTTTTAAAATATTTCTTATAGTGCAGGTTACTTGGCAATGAGTTATTTTAGCTTTTGTTTGTCTAATAAGTCTTTATTTCATCTTCATTTTTGAAATATATTTTTGTAGGTATAGAATGCTAGGGTGATAGTATCTTTGAAGATAGATTCAAGAAAGTTGAATTTTTATTATCTTGGGTAAGTAAGATTTCTAAGTTTGTTTCAGGCTAGAGAAAACTTAATTCACCAAATATTCATGAAATGTCTTGTCTATACTAGGCACTGTCTTAGGCTAGGAAATCAAAAAAGGAATAAACATACCCTAGAGGAAATAAAAGTCTAGTTGGGGAGATGGATGCAAAAACAAATAATTATGGGAGAGTGCACTAAGTACAACAAAAAGCAATGTACACAGGGACTATGAGAGCTCAGAACAGAAGTCAGTGATCCCAGCCTGCAGATGGGAATGTCAGACCAGGACTCTACAGCCTCTTTTAGTTGTTTCATGAGCAGTGTTCAGCATTTCAACATCTTTAATATTACACTAGACTCTAGCATGCATGTGGTAGTCATGCCTCTTTGTTTTTGGTGATTCTAAGTGTGATTCCAGAGTTGACAGTGCTGGGAATACACTGAAAGGAGAGTGGAGAATTCCAAGTGACATTTGGTGTTGCTCTACCTTTGATGTGCTCTGTGGCTTGAATATGTCTGTGGGTCTTTCAGCTTTTATCAAATGACAATCTTAGGAATTCTAAGTCAACTTTAAGTCAACTGTTGGATATTACCAGTAAAAGCCAGGAGATTTTCAGGGGAATGATGGGATCAGAATTCTATTAGTACAGAATGAGGTTCTCCTGAAATATGGGTTGAAATAAGACTACACTGTCATTGTTTTTTGTAGTCCTAGAAAACAACAGTAAGCAAGCTATGTTAAAATGTTAAAAAAAAGAAAGTATTGTTAGTATTCTACAGCAAGCAATATTTATTCCTTCTCAAGTTGGTTCTTATAAAACACTAATTAGAGGAAAGTATGGAGACAACTACTGTATTATTTCTTATTGCTGCTATAATGAAATACCACAAACTGAGTGGCATTAAGCAATACACATTTATTACCTTACAGTTCTAGAGATCAGAAGTCTGAAATCAATTTCACTGGGCTAAAGCCAAGGTGTTGGCAGGGCTGGTTTATTCTGAAGGCAAAATCCATTTCGTTGCCTTTTTCAACTTCTAGTTGCCACCCATATTTCTTAGTTGTGATGCCTTTCCTCCATCTTCAAATTATCTCACTCCATTTTCTTCTGTCAGCATATCACCTCCTTTGACTCTACTCTCTTATCTCCCACTGATAAGGGCCACTATGGTTACATAGGGCCAACTCAGATAATGCAGGATAATCTCCCTATCTCAAGATCCTTAATTTAATCACACTGGCAAAATCCCTTTTCCCACACAAGGTAAAATACACAGCTTCTGGGGATCAGGATATGGTTATACTGGGGTCCTTTACTCAGCCTACAGAAATACTATTTCTGTTTTTGAGTAATCACTTAATATTCTTCAAACATTTATATAATTTTATTCTCTATATATGCGTTGAAAAAAATACTTTTTAGGGGAGGCACCTGGGTGGCTCAGGCAACTAAGTGTCTGCCTTTGGCTTGGGTCATGATCCCTGGGACCTGGGATTAAGTCCCATGTCAGGATCCCTGCTCTGCAGGGTGTCTGCTTCTCCTTCTGCCCCTCCTCCCAGTCATTCTCTCAATCCCCCCTGCAAACAAAATCTTAAAAAAAACTTTTTAAACTTGTATTATTTGTCCATCTCAGTATGTTTTCTGAAATAATGCTTCGTGAAAGCTGTATGGTTCTTCTATAGGGATATATCATTATTTATTTAGCTCTTGCATTACAACTTTTAATTGTCCAGAATCTTGGCTGTAAGTTATAGAAATCCAACTCTAGTTGCTTCAGCAATGAGAGGAAGTTATTGGCTCTGGCAATTTGATGAAGTGTTGAGCAGTCTTCATGGGATTCAGCAGGATTTCCAGAGCCACTAAAATCAGGGAATCCAAAAAGTTCCTGTCTTCAGTCCTTCTCACACTCTTTCACTGAAGCCTGCTAGTTTATCGTGTGTCATGATTTCATCCACTGGCGAGGACTCAGCTGACCACAAACTGTCTAACCAGGTCTGTGCAACCCCCTAACAAAAAGCAAAACCCCATTTCATCATAGCCTGAACTTAATTCCAAGGAATTCAATCACAGGTACTGGTGGTATGGGTCCTTGCTACTCGGAATGGTCCATAGCTGAATAGCACCAGCAGCTTGTTAGAAATGCAGAACTTGGGTCCTATTCAGGACATAATGAATCAAAATTGAGATAGTAACAACATTGCAGGTGGTTTGCATACCTGTGGGTGTTTGAGAAGCACTCTTCAAGTAACTGCCTTATGTCTCCCCTTCCATTTTGTAGATGCTAACAAAGTCTCTGTTGACTGACCAACAGTCAGGGTTTATAGCTCTAAGGGGAATGGATGCAGATGGTCCAATAACACTGAGTGAAAACAAGCAACTCCACAGGCATTGAGAACCACACTCATACCAACTGATCATTATCTCTGCATGGCAATTTCTTGCACCAGGAGTAGCTAAACCAAAATAGCCAAGGTCTGCAGCTGTGTCAGCAATAAGTTGTCTAAAGCACCCCAGGAAAATATGGCCTTATCAAGTAAATCTGGAATTTCTCTGGTTTGAGCTCTGTGCCTCCTTGGCTTACCCTAGAGAATCAGCTAATTTGTCCTTTCATATGTTTGTTATTAAAGTAACACGATGGACAGACAAAGGTGAAGCTAATGTGATGCGGTATCATTCTATTGGTTACCTGTGAGGTTTTTTTCCATTCTACACACACCACCTGTGGGAACTTGCATCTAGGAATGCTGTGATTCTTTCCCTATTAAGAAGCATGTAGTTTTCAAACTGTTGCTAGCCAGGGTGTCCAACCCATTGTAACACAGAAGGAATACTAAAAAAATTTGCAGAATAATTTTTAAACAGTCCTAAAATACAATAATTAGTAATAGAGAGGTTTAATATGGACTTTGATATATACCTGTATATATATACAGATATACCTGTAGGGTCACAGAGTAAAAAAGGATACAGAATCTTCTGTGCCTGGGTCCAAACCTTATATAGGATATTAATATCTATCAGATAAGATGCTGTTTGCTGAAAGTAACAAAAAACTTACAGTCCTGCCAGATGAAATAATAAAAGCATTGATTCTTTTATCTACCACCTGTCTGGAGAGAGGGCAACTGTAGAAACTGGCTGTCTGGGCTTCATATCTGTTTTTCTTTAATTCTTTCAGTTCTGTCCTCATCTATGTTGGCTTTGTCTTCAGAGTCACAACAAAATGGCCGCTTATTCAACCATTGGTTCTTATGAATCACTGGCCCAAATTTTATCACATGCTCATGTCTACACCAGAACCAAAAGACATGGGTCCTCATGACTGGCTTAGCCAAATTAAAAAATATATATATCTGTGGATTTGAATGAGACTAGCCTTTCTAGAAATAAGATGCTCAGAGAAGTACGAATACAACAAAAGTAGGAGTCTGTTAGAGGAAATGGCAGGTGCACAGATGTGTGTTGGGCAGGCAGCCAACAGTGTCTATTTCGTGGGGTCAGAGCAACAGCTACAGCCACAAAATTAGGGCAGCGACAGTGTGTAGTGGCTCTAGTGAGGGATTTAAGGAGAAAGAACAATCACTCTGACAGTACTCTTTGTATTAACAAAGAGGTGTTCCAATGGCTTTTTTGTGTGTGTGTGTGTGAAATGCATATAAATCACATTACCAGAGGTAGAAGTAACCTCAGAGATACAAGGTGTTTCAGGGAATCGATCCTGCCACATTTTTCTTCTAATTCTCCAGATGGGGAGGTGGGGCTTTGGGGATCATTTAGATTATAGGTGGGAAGAGCGAAGATGGGGCAACATGAGGAATTTTTGTGTAGATAGAATTGTTCTATATTGACTATCAACATCAATAACCTAGTTGTCATATTGGACTATAGATTTGTAAGATGTTACCGTTGGAAGAGCCTGGGTAAAGGGTACCAGGAATACTATTTCTTAAAATTGCATGCAAATCTACAATTATCTCAAATTTTAATTAAAAGATTGCATTAAATCAAAATTTATCTTGATTAGTGAGTTCTTTCATGTCCCCTTAAGTTTTTCTCCA
The DNA here is from genome assembly GCF_963455335.1 of Martes martes. Taxonomy (NCBI): domain Eukaryota; kingdom Metazoa; phylum Chordata; class Mammalia; order Carnivora; family Mustelidae; genus Martes; species Martes martes. Next base: position 22,380,620 of record NC_137891.1, on the reverse strand, counting down.
GTGGCGTAGCTCTCTTGCCTCCCTCCAGTCCCACCCCATATTCCACACTTAGGCTGAATGCCACTCCCCTCCCCCGCCCCCGCTAACAGTGCTTTTTTACTGTGGCAAAAATACTTCATAAAATTTACTATTTTCATCATTTTTACATGTACAATTAAGTGGCATTTAAGTACATTCACTTTGTTGTGCAACTAGCACCACCTTTCATCTCTAGAACTCTTCTCACGTTCCCAAAGTATCTGTATCCATTAACCAGTAACTTCCCTCATCCTCCCTCCCCAAGGGCTCCTGACAATTACCATCCCACTTTCTCTATGTATTTGACAACTCTAGGCACCTCACATAAGTGAATCTGTATAGTTATTTATCCTTTTGTGATGAGACTGTTTATTTCAGTTAGCAAAACGTCTTCAAAGTTCCTTCATACTGTGCAGCATATGTCAGAATTTTTTTCTTTCTTTTTTTTTTTTTTAAAGATTTTATTTATTTATTTGACAGACGGAGATCACAAGTAGGCAGAGAAGCAGGCAGAGAGAGAGGGGGAAGCAGGCTCCCTGCCAAGCAGAGAGCCTGATGCGGGGCTTGTCTGGGATCATGACCTGAGCCGAAGGCAGAGGCTTTAACCCACTGAGCCACCCAGGTGCCCCCCGAGAATTTTTTTCTTTTTTAAAGCTGAATAATATTCCATTGTATGTATACACAGCACTGTATTTATCCATTCAGCAGTCCGTGAACACAGGGCTCCTTCTACCTCTTTGTTATTGTGAACGATTGCTATGAATATGGGTATACAAATAGCTTTTGCGTCCCTGCTTTTCATTTCTTTGGGCTATTCACCTAGAAGTGGAATTGCTGGATCGTGTGGTATTTCTATGTTTAACTTTTTTTTTTTTTTTTTTTTTTGAGATTTTATTTGAGACAGCACATGCACAAGCTACGGGGAGGAGCAGAAAGGAGAAGGAGAAGCAGACTCGCAATAAGCACAGACCCCCATGCCGGGCCCAATCCCGTAACCCTGAGATCGTGACCTGAGCCAAAGTCAAAAGTCGGGTGTTTAACCACTGAGCCACCCAGGTGCCCCACATGTTTAACTTTCTTTTTAATGTTCAATTAGCCAACATGTAATATGTTTAATTTTTTTTCTGGTGCCACCCAACTGTTTCCAAATGGCTGCATCATTTTATATTCTCACTAGCAATACACAAGAGTTCCAGCTTCTCTATAGCCTCATCAACACTTGTTTTTTTTTTTTTTTAAGATTTTATTTATTTATTTAACAGACAGAGATCACAAGTAGGCAGAGAGGCAGGCAGAGAGAGAGGAGGAAGCAGGCTCCCTGCTGAGCAGAGAGCCTGATGCGGGACTTGATTCCAGGACCCTGAGATCATGACCTGAGCTGAAGGCAGAGGCTTAACCCACTGAGCCACCCAGGTGCCCCAACACTTGTTTTTTTAAAAAATTAAGTTATAACTAACATATAACATTGTGTTAGTTTATATATAAACATAATTATTTCATATATGTATATATTGTGAGATGATTACCAGAGCAAATTTAATTAACATTAATCACTACACACAGTTAAAAAATTTTTTTCTTGTGAAGAGAACTTTTAAGATTTACTCTTAGTAACTTTTTAAAAAATTTCATTTAATTTTTTTCATCTTTTTAAAGTTGAAGTATAGTAAACATAAAATGTTATCTTAGCCTCAGGTATACAACACTGATCAAACAATTTTATATATTACTCAGTGTTCACCACAGTAAATGTAGTCACTGTCTGCCACATCTATGTTATACAATATTACTATTTTCTCTGTGCTACATTTCTCATCTCTGTGACTTACTTATTTTATATCTGGAATTTTGTGCCTCATAATCTCCATTATCTATTTCACCTAACCTTCCGAAAACCACCAGTTCTCTGTATTTAAGGGTATTTAAGGTTTATTCATTTCTTTTTTTTTTTTTTTTAGATTCCACATGTAAGTAAAATCACATGGTATTTGACTTATTTCACTTGCAAACAGTTGTTGCAAATGGCACAATCTCATTCTTTTTTATGGCTGAGTAATATATCTATATCTCTATCTATCTATCTATCTATACATACACATACACACACCACATCTTTTTTATCCATCCTCTATCAGTGGACACTTGGGTTGCTTCCATATCCCGGATATTATAAATAATGCTGCAGTAAATATAGAGGTGCATATATCTTTTCAAATTAGTGTCTTGGGGTTTTTCTTTCTTTCTTTTTTTTTTTTTTTGACAAATACCTAGTAGTGGAATTATTAGATAATATGGTGATTTAAAAAAATTTTTAAGATTTTATTTATTTATTTGACAGGGAGAGAGATCATAAGTAGGCAGAGAGGCAGGCAGAGGAAGAGGGAGAAGCTGTCTCCACGCTGAGCAGAGAGCCAGAGGTAGTGCTCTTTCCTAAGACCCTGAGATCATGACCTGAGCCGAAGGCAGAGGCTTAACCAACTGAGCCACCCAGGTGCCTTCTATTTTTAATTTTTTGAGAAACCTCCACAGGGACTGCACCAATTTACATTCCCACCAACCGTGCACGGGGGTTCCTTTTTTCCCTCATCCTCACCAACACTTATTGTCTTTCTTCTTCTAGCCATTCTGAAAACTGTAAGGTGATATCTCATTGTGATTTTGATTCCCATTTCCCTGATGATGAGTGATGCTGAGCAGCTTTTTATACGTCTGTTGGCCAATGGCAGGTCTTCTTTGGAAAAATGTCTATTTGGGTCTTCTCATTTTTAATGGATTGTTTTTTGGTGTTGAATTATGAGTTCTTCATATATTTATAGTACTAACCCATTATCAAATATATCATTTGCAAATATCTTCTTACATTCAGTAGGTTGCCTTTTGATTTTGTTGGTTTCCTTTGCTGTGCAGACATTTTTTGTTTTGATGTAATCCCATTTGTTTGTTTTTTGCTTTAGTTTCCCTTGCCTGAGGAGACATACCTAGAAAGAAGTTGCTGTGACCAATGTTGAGGAGATTACTGCCTACATTTTCACTTAGGAGTTTCATGGTTTCAGGTCTTACATTTAGGTCTTTAATCCATTTTGAGTTTATTTTTGTATCTGGTATAAGAAAATGGCCCAGTTTCATTCTATTGAATATAACTGCCCAGTGTTCCCAACACCATTTATTGAAGAGATTGTCTTTTCTACATTGCATATCCTTGCCTTTTTTTGTTATAGATTAATTGACTATATAAATATGAGTTTATTTCTGGACTCTTTTCTGTTCCATTGGTCTTTGTGTTTATTTGTGTGTCAGTACCTTGCTGTTTTGTTTACTACAGCTTTGTGGTATATCTTAAAATCTGGGATTGTCATACCTTCACCTTTGTTCTTCTTTTTCAAGATTGCTTTAGCTCCTTGGGGGTCGTCTGTGGTTCCACACAAATTTTACAAACATTTGTGCTAGTTCTGTGAAAAATGCTTTTGGTGTTTTGATAAGAATTGCACTGAATCTATAGATTTCTTTGGATAGTATGGATATTTTAACAGTCCTTCCAAGCCTCAAGCATAGAATATCTTTCCACTTGTGTCATTCTTTCATTAATGTCTTATAGTTTTCAGAGTACCTGTCTTTCACATCTTTGCTTAGTTTTATTCCTAAGTATTCTTTTAGGTGCAATAGTAAATGGGATTGTTTTCTTAATTCTCTTTCTGCAACTTCATTATTAGTGGATAGAGATACAACAGATTTCTGTATATTAATTTTATATCCTGTAACTTTCCTGAATTCATTTATCAGTTCTCATAGTTTTTTGATAATATCTTTAGGGATTCTATAAATAGTATCATTTAATCTTGCAAAAGTGACAATTTTACTTAATTTGAATGCCTTTTATTTCTTGTGCGATTGCTGCAGCTAGGACTTCCAGTACTATGTTGAATAAAAGTAGCAATAGTGGACATCCTTGTCTTATTCCTAATCTTCGAGGAAAAGCTTTCTGTTTTTAATCAGGGAGTTTGATGGTAGCTGTGGGATTTTCATATATGGTCTTTATTATTTGAGAAAACATAATAATAATACTAATTATTATTATTTATTAATTATAATAATAATAATTATAATTTATTATGTTGGAAAGCCCCTACTCAGTCATTAAGTCTCAGCCCAAACATCACCTCCTCCAGGAAGTCTTCCGTGATTCCCTCACACAAAGGTAACTGTCTTCACCATCTGTGCCTATAACAGCCAAATTGTAACTTTCCCCAACGTTAGCTTATAAGTTCTTGATGGCAAGTGTTGTGTGTACACGATATATTCTCAGCCCCAGAACAGCCTCTGGCACTAGAGGGAAATCAACAAATATTTATCATATTATTATAGCCTTGCCTATTGCAGTGTAGTTGTTTGTTGAGGTGTCTGCTTCCTCCACTGGAATATTAGCTCCTGGGGGCACAGGTAGTCTCTTTTGCTTCTGTATCCCTACGCCAGTCACTGTGCCTGGCAAAAAGTGAGTACTCAAAGTTTGTTGAATGAAATAATGCACAGACGAATAAATGAATATACCACTCTGTTGAAAGTTTTTTATCATGAATGGATGTTATATTTTATCAAATGATTTTTTTGCACCTATTGAGATGATCATATGGGTTTTATTCTTTTTCTTGTGGATATAATGTATCACGTTGATTTGCAAATATTCAACCACTCTTGCATCTGTGGAATAAATATTACCTGATCATGATGAATGATTTTTTAATGTATTGTTGAATTTGGTTTGCTAATATTTTGTGGGAATTTCTGCCTCTATGTTCCTCAGAGGTATTGGTCTATAGTTTTTTTTTTTCTTTTTCTTTCTTCTTCTTCTTCTTCTTTTTTTTTTTAATTTTTATACTGTCTTTGTCTGGTTTTGGTATCAAGGTAATTTTGAGTCCTCTCTCTTTTTCTGATTAGTCTAAAGATTTGTCCATTGTGTTTTCTAAAAGCCAGGTTAGTTTCATTGATCTTTTATTGTCTTTTTAGTCACTATTTCATTTATTTCCCCTTGGATATTTGTTATTTTCTTAAAATGCCAATTCCTAGTTCATAACTTTAGGCACATAAATTATTGCCCTATGACTCAGTTTCCTCATCTACAAAATGGGAATAACATTTCTGATCTCCTAGGGATTTTGTCAAGATTAAATAAGATAATGCATGTAAAATGATTAGTCCAGAAACTGGTATATATTAAATGCTAGTTAAACATTATATAACCATATTGGAGCATGATTAGCAGAGTGTCCATATAAAATGTGTACACATGGTAGCAGGGGATGGGGTTAGAGGAATATTCATAATATTTAATGCCCCAGTTTCCGGGTGGCAGGGCCAATGTGAGTGCTAAGAATTCAACCTCAGGGCGGGTCTCATGAATATGCAACCTGTGTGGTCTCAAAGGGTTTCATGACTAGTTTAATGTTCTGTGGTCACCATCTTGAAATTCCTGTTTTTCAACAAGGGACCTTCCTTTCCTTCCTTTTTTTTTTTTCCTTCCCTGCACTCATCTGAAAGTTTATGTAGCTAGTCCTGCCTTGTCTTAAAGCCTGTATCTTCCCAAAGAAGGCAAGACTGAAAGAACCACTACCCTCATAGCAGAGACCAAAACTTGTCCCAGTACCCCCACAGCATGGGCAGTAAATTCAACCTGACTAGTGGGAGTTTTATTCTAAAAAAAAAAACCCCATCTCTGTGACTGCTCTTCATTCAAGGATGCTTCACCATCCCACAAAATAATGCCTATCCTCAAGTGGGAAACTCCCAGGCTTTATGAGTATGAATGGGATGATCTGTGTAGGGTTTTCTCCCCCAAGTTCCTGGGGTTTGGGTACTATTGTTTGATCATTTTTCAATTAGGCAAAATGATCTTGTGGACAAGGTTAGGGCTCTGCTCTGTCACAGTAACAATAAATGAATGAATGAATGAATGAATGAATGAATGAAGCGAGCAAGCTCTGGGTCTTGAAGAAACAGTGGAGGCTCAAGAAGAAACACACATACAATCATTAAGCTCTCGTTTTAGAGGTATTTCCAACTTGCCAAAACCACTCTGAAGTCTGTCTTGCTAAGGAGAGGCATTCTTGGGGTTTTACAGACACTGAGCTGGGAAGGAATTTCTCTGTGAGATGACCAAGACTGTAGCCAGTAAAATGATCCAGCAGAACAATATCGCATTTGGAGCCAACTAGTTCAAGTCCTGTTTGTTCAGGTGCAGCGTTCATGTGCAAATTTATCCCCTCAGACACTCTGCTACCCAGGTCTGCCAACCCAGCCAGGTATGCGCTGGGCTGGTGGGCTTAGTCACCGGAAGGCTGCGCCTCATGGAAAAGTCTGGGGCATCCGGGGTGGGACCCTGTAGCTCCTCCCAGTGAAATGATGTGCCTGGAATAACAAAGGAAAGAAATCAAAACAAAATGAAGCCACAGCATAAGTTTTCCAACCAAGCTTAGAAGTGATGAAAGAGGAAAGAAAATTTAGCTGGGATTTAAGCTGTGGCTAGGGTTGTGACAGTTAATAAATCAGTAAGTCTGGAAAACGTAAGTGTCATGGTAAAATTAGGAAGTTGCTTTATACCATCATTCAACTAGTGTTATTAAAAAACAATTATTAACACGTGTCTCTCTTCTCTGGGGGTATCTTTCGTTTATTTATCAGTAAGGCTTGCCTTCTCCCAGAGATAGTTATACATTGTTAAAGTGGGTCCTGCCACGTGTTAGCTGTGTGGCCTGGGGATTATTTAAGATCTCTGAATCTCCGTTTATTCATCTGTGAATTGGATTTCATAACAATATCATTTTGGGCAGTGGCTGTCAAACGTCTTGGCTGGAGTAAGGAATATCATCTTAAATCACAGTGCAGTAGGCTGTACATGCTCATTTCTTTATACATTGTATTTCAGGGGGCATTTTGCCCTTCCCTGTTTACAAAAATCACACTATGCGAGACGCAGTAGTTACTGAATGAACATAGATGGTCCATGAGGTATATGTAACTGAACAGCTCCACTGTTTCCACAACCGTCTCACGTGTTAAGGTGAGCAGAAATGCATGTGGCAGAACGATCAAGATGTCTTCCAGGAGCTGAGGTCCCATCTTAGGGCAACTATTCCTCAAGACAGCCCGTCACTCTCAAGTTTGGGGGCCATAACAAGACATATTTGGTCCACTGACACCTGAACTAATATGGGACCCCAGGTCTGCTATACCAGGGGTTTGTCCTAGATCCTGAAGCTCTATCACTGTTCATTTCTTCATCCACAACAGCAGTGATCCTAACCCCCACCTCACAAGGAGATGATGTAATGAAAGCAAAAGTCCCCGGAAGCAGTTGTGGAAACAACTTCTCTATAAACCCTCCACTGAGTGGGACTTCAGCCCTTTGTAGACCGCCCATCAAATCACAGCTCTCTGAAGTTCCCTTAGATGAAAAAATACACTGAATAGGCATCCTGCAAAAGCTATTTTTTCCCAAATTAAAATTGGGATTTTACATATAAACATTTTTATTTATGTTCATGACACATGCAACCACTGTACCTTTTGGTTTCTTAGAATCTGGTTTGTTTTTTAATGGCATCTTCCAGCTGGACTTGCTTTTGGAGAGCACTCCCTCTGAACACCACTAGAACAATCGATTTGGGTTATACAGACAAGCAAGGGAATGCTAGAGGCCTGTGTGGTGTATTCCTTTATTCGTCTGTGCATTATTTCATTCAACAAACTTTGAGTACTCACTTTTTGCCAGACACTGTGATGGGTGTAGGGATACAGAAGCAAAAGAGACTACCTTTGCCCCCAGGAGCTAATATTCCAGTGGAGGAAGCAGACACCTCAACAAACAACTACACTGCAATAGGCAAGGCTATAATAATATGATAAATATTTGTTGATTTCCCTCTAGTGCCAGAGGCCGTTCTGGGGCTGAGAATATATTGTGTACACACAACACTTGCCATCAAGAACTTATAAGCTAACGTTGGGGAAAGTTACAATTTGGCTGTTATAGGCACAGATGGTGAAGACAGTTAACTTTGGGGGAATCACGGAAGACTTCCTGGAGGAGGTGATGTTTGGGCTGAGACTTAATGACTGAGTAGGGGCTTTCCAAATGAAGGGTTTGGGAGGTGGAAATTATGGGAGAGGGCACGTGGAAGAGAGAGAGGAAATAGCGTTTACTAATGTATCTGTGGTTATATCTGGGGGAATGGGAAAAGATGGAAAGGTCAGCTCATAAAGGGACTCAAGGAGTTTGGATTTCATTCTGCAGATACTAGGGATTTATGCAGAGGCTAAACATTGTAAGACTTGTGTTTTAAAATGATTTTTCAACACCATAATGAAAAAGGATTTCTTCAGGGGAGGGCTGAGCAAGAATGTTGTCTGGGAGAGAGGTTAGAAGTCTGATTTAGTTATCCAAAGGGAATTGATAAGCTTGAACTACAAACGGTGGTGTTGAGAATGAAGAAGAGGGGATAGATGCAAGAGAAATCTTGGATACGGAATCTATAGATTTCTAGAATGCGGGAGCATTGGATGAGAACATCCAAAGGGGTGGCATTCAAAGTGACTGCTAGGTTTTTGGTTTCAGTGACTTAAGTGGTTGATACTTGATGATGCCACTGGGGCCATAGGAAAGTACCGTGGATGTTTCTTTGCTAATTTTCAGGTTGTAGTTTAAAGCAATTATCACCACCCATGCTGTGGACAAATGGCTGGTTGACTTGTGCAAGTCCCTCTATGCTAGGCATAATTTTGACATTTCTACTTGCATATATATACTGACCTGACACACAAACTGACCCCACTTGTTAAGCTGACCACGTGTGTTTATGGATATCACTTTGGTTTGATTTTTTTTCTTAATAGCACGTTACTCCAGTATCACAGTGTTGAGGGTATATGCATGGGTTCCGGAACCAGCCTGCCTGGGCACAGGCCCTGCCTCTGTCTCTCCCTTCTGGGAGAGTCTCTAACTGGGGTGAGTCTCCCCCTCCATAAAATTGTCATATAACCATCACACCTGCCTCCTACGGGTGTTGGGAGGATTACATGAGTTAGTTCATGGTAACTCACTCAGAACATGGCCTGCCTGGTATGTAGTAGGCGCTCTATGTTTGTTATCATGCCAGGAACACCTCCATGGAACGAAGGGCCCCTGATGCTGCTTGAATGGCATCTATGCCTACTACTGACATGACGAGCTCTCACTCTGTGCCAAGCTCTGTGCCATGGGCTGTGCATATATTCTCTCCTTCAGCTGCACAACAGTCATGAGGTCTTATGTACGGTGTCACGACTGCAGTATTCTAGAAAAGGACAGATATCACAGATGCTAACCAACCTGCCTGAAATCACACAGCTGGTGAGTGGAGGAACCAGGATCCAGACACCCAGGACCACCTGGCCCTAATGCCCATAGACTTGAGGCAGGTTGTTGCTAGGGCAACTAGTGACCAGAGCAGCCGCCCATTTCTAGGGGTACACTGGCTAGAAGGGCCTCATTATTTCAAGAACAAGAGCCATCTTGGTTCCCTGAGAGCTTAGTCCAGTGCCACACATGATGACAGTACAGCCTAGCAGCTGTCCACCAGTGCAGGAGAGAATGATTATGATTCTTCCTTTATCCCCTCCCTCAGCAACCCACCCTCCCCCCATGAAATTCCCCTCCTCCTTCTTTTCTTTCAGGGATTTGGACTGGTGTATAGAAGCCTTGGGGGGAAAAATATCCAATTTAGCAGGTTGCAAAACATGGTAAGAATATGATCTGGCGAAGATAATTTTAAATGGCAATTGCTTCAACTTCATTTAACTGAACCATCAAAGCCACTTAGAGGAGAATTTACTTTGAATACGCATCTCCTGTGCGCTCTGCTCACCCGTTTCTACATCAGCACCTTTACATCTTGCTGGAACTTGGTGAAAATATCAGGTCTCCTCTTTCATCTTACCTTTTAATTAGGTTCCTGCCCATGCTGCCAATGGTTGAGACCAGTGCATTGCCATCTTTCACGAAGTCTTCTCTAATGCACAAAGATCACAGGCAGCACGATACAAATAGGAGATATTTCTAATCACACTTTTTCCATTGTGAGCTGAGACAAGTAGGGGGACTTCAGGAGTAAGTTATTGATGTAGCTTATTTCCAGGGTGCTGAAGTCTGAGCAGTTTGTACCAGGTCGTTGTTTATAATCTCAGAGCAGGCTCCTATATCTAAGGAAGTATTCCAGCCACAAAGTCTTCTACAAACAGCTTCCCCCAAATTGTGGAAGTTGAATTTCCTAAGCTTTGATTCTGCCATTGAAAACAAGCCTGATGTACCCACTGAGGGACCGCCACCCTGAAGTCTCTCCTGTTCTTTTCTCCTGGAGAAAGAGCTCTGGCTCCCAGCCAGGTCAAGTGTGCCACTTTAGGTCAGCTAGATGTTTGAAAATCTATATATTAAAAGAAGATGAAATGATACACTCAGTCAATCCACCAACAACCCATTGCTTTCTTGAAAGGATTCACTCCCAAGATTCTTTCTGTTGAAAGTGTCCCTTGAAACTTTGAGGTGATTTAGAAGACAGTTTACACACCGCTTTTCAAGAGCTCAGCTTTGGAGTAAAGCGCCATTTAGTTCGTGTTGTTTCAAAATCTTTGGCTAGGGTAGCTTAAGTGAAGATCTTTTTTTTTTTTTCCCTTTTTAAAGATTTTATTTATTTATTCAACACAGACCATAAGTAGGCAGAGAGGCAGGCAGAGAGAGGAGTAAGCAAGCTCCCTGCCAAGCAGAGAGCCCGATGCGGGGCTCGATCCCAGAACCCTGGGATCATGACCTGAGCCGAAGGCAGAGGTAACCCATTGAGCCATGCAGGTGCCCCTGAAATGCAGATCTTAAAAATAGAAAGAAAGGAAGAAAAAAACCCCTATCTCTCAAAAAAAAAAAAAAAAAACCAAACGCAAAACAATAAAACGAAAACAGGTTACAAGCCTGTTACAAGCAAATGAGAAGTTCATCAAATTATTGGTTTGAGAAGGAATGCATTCTTGTGGACTCAGGTATTTCATTTCTATACACTTTGCTATATGTGTGGTGGTTTCTCTTGAACCTAAAGGCGGGTTGGAGGTTTCATGCAAAGTACTCACCAAGTACAAGCCGACAGAACAGAGAGAGAGAGAGAGAGGCATTGCTTTGTCTTGTTCTCTTTCAAAGTTACCATTTTATTGGCTGCTTCTTATGGGCTGAATGATTTGCGCAGTGCTTTATATACCTCCTCTCATTTCATCCTTGCATGGCACCGATGCAGCCAGAATTGGTGTCTTTTTCTCACCCATGAGAAAACTGAGCCTTTCTGGGAGATGAAATCATTTGTCCGATGTTACACAGCTAATGAATTAGCAGTCCTTGATTCAGATACAGGTCTGCGCGGTGTCAGAGGTCCTACTCTGAGCCAGTCCGCTTGCCACGTGACCTCCACTGCACCTCCAGGCTGGGCCAGTGAGGGCTGGGGTGGGGTTCCGGTGCTCACTATGTGTTTCTGTTCTCCTGCAGCTATAATGGCGGCGACAATATGGTATTACTCTAGTATACTATAATAGCACAGTATAATATAGTATGATATAGGATAATAGTACTCCTCCCATGATAAGAGGAGTAGTGATCCTGGACGAGACGGCGCTTTCGGAGCACCTTGACGTTAGGTAAAGAATGACAATATGGGCATGATGTCCCCTTCTGAAAGATTAGAGGGTGTGCACCATCTTGTTTATGTGAGTGTGTGTGTGTACTCTTACCTTCTTTCTTGAGAGATCAGGAATGCGTCTTGTACTGTCCTAATACACTTCCTAGCATCTACCAGGTTAATGAATGTTATGTGAACACTCAATGAATGAACAGTAGTGTTAGTAACTAACATTTTATGAGCTCTTACTGTGAGCTCAGGCACTGTCTAAATATTTAATATATCATAGATTCATTTAATGATTAATATAGTATGTTCAAATACCCTTCCCATTTCACAGATGAGGAAACCAAGGCACCAAGAGGTTAAATGACTTGCCTAAGGACACCCAGAAAATGGGAGAAGTAGAATTAAGAACCCGTGTCCTTTGGCTCCAGAATCTTCTTCCGTTACCATCGCACCCCAAAGCTTCTCTATAAAATCCTGCCTTGTCCTTTCTTCCACCTCCGCTGTACGGCCTCCCCCCACCCCTACTTTATTTTTTACAGTCCCGTTTCTCACAGCTGATATGCCATATACTTGCCGGACTGTGTTATTTTTTTTTCCTTTTTGGTTCGTCTCCCCACAAGAGAGCAGAGATTTCTGTCATCTTTCTTTACTGCTGTATCTCTGGCATTGCCACTTCCTGGCACACCAAGAACGACTGATAAATACAGAACTGTGCCTGGCCTGTCGTAGGCAGAGAATTGATCTCCACTGAATGAGAGAGGAACTGAATCCAGGGCATATCTCTAAGCTCCTCAGAACTAGGATCCATCCCACGACAATTCTGCTTGCAGTTGTGATTTGGAATACGATGTAATAGAATCATAGGTACATAAAACCAATTTCTCTGGGCTGAAGAGCGATAAAGAAGGCAAGAAGTGATTCAAGGGCACCTGGTTGGCGCAGGTCCTGATCTTGGGGTCCTGGGATTGAGCCCCAGGTCCTTTAGCTGCCTACTCAGTGGGTGTCTGCTTCTCCCCTCTTTCTCTCTCTGGCCCTCTCCCCACTCCCACGCCTGCCCCTGCTCACACACCCTCTCTCTCCCAAATAAATCTTTTTTTTAAAGAAGGGATTCAGCCAAAGGGAGGAAAGATGTGGGAAGGCACTGGGGGTGGGGTGGTGGCCATCAGTGCTGGGAGGACGTGTCTACGGGTGGAAAGATTTGCAGACTAAGAGGAAGGATGCTGTGGAGAGGAAGAGTGGAGTGGGGTTGAGGTACGGGTGGAGGTGATGGGTGGTTCGGAAAGGGGGAGAGGAACTGGGTTGAGCTCCATCCCATAGAAGGGCCAACCTTGCAAGGGTAGAGAACTGCTCCTGCTTCTGAAACACAGCAAAAGGAGGTGATACCTGGCCATTCTTCAGCCTTTTGAGATAACAATGAATTGAGAGAAATCTCATTGCATGTCCCTGATCGCCCCAGGATAATAGCAGGGTTAAGGTCTCGACAGCTGATATTGAAGAAAATTCAGATTTAAAAAAACAAGGTCAAGTGAAATGATAGTCTGGCACTACTGAGACAGGGAACAGGAGACTGAAGTTCAGCTCATTTAAGACATTCACTTCATGTAGGCCATCAGTAACAATGGCGGGAGATTAAGACTGGGCTGTAATTAGTGTGAAATTGCTCTCTGTGAAACTGCCGCTCATGTTGAGCAGTTTCTCATGTGCTTATCCTCCAAATCTCTCTTTTCTGGTAGAGTGTCTATTTAAATCTTTTGTCTACTTTTAATTGGGTTGTTTGTCTTCTTGAATTGCAAGTGTTCCTTAGACAAGTCCATTGTTGTATATGTGTGAATACAAAATATCTTCTCCCAGTCTGTGGTTTGGTTTTTCATTTCAACAGTGATTCATGAAGAACAAAAGTCTTGAAACTGGTAAAGTTCAGTCTGTTGATTCCTTTTCTTTGAAAGGTCAGGCTTTGGGTATTTAAGAAATCTTTGCCAAACCCAGGGCGCCTGGGTGGCTCAGTCAGTTAAGCATCTGCCTTCGGCTCAGGTCAGGAACCCCGGGGACCCGGGACTGAGCCTCGCGTCGGGCTCCCTGCTTAGCCGGGAGCCTTCTTCTCCCTCTCCTGCTTTTCCCCCTGCTTATGCTCTCTCTTCCTCTGTCAAATAAATAAATAAAACCTTAAAAAGAAATCTTTGCCAAATTCAGATTATTAAAAATTTCTTGTTTTCTTTTTGAAGTTTTATAGTTTTAATTTTGCTCAGGTCTGTGATCTGTTTCAAGTTAATTTTTGTGTATGGTATGAGGTAAGGGTTACAGTCCTTTTTCTTTTTTTTTCTTTTCCCCTTTGCAAGTGGCTAGCCAGGTCCTCTAGCACCGTTTCCGAAAAAGCTTATTCTTTCCCCATTGAATTGCCCTTGCACTTTTGTCAAAAATCAATCGACTGTGTGTTGGTCTATTCCCGGACTCATTATTCCATTTTCTTGATTTATTTATCTTTTTTTGATCCAGTATGACATTGTATTAATTATTGTGGCTTTATAATAAGACTTGACATCAGAAAGTGTAAATCCTTTAACACTGTTACTCTTTTTCAAAGTCGTTTCAGCTATAATCGTTTCTTTGCATTTCCGTATCCTGCTAGGCTTTTGATTGGGATTACATTCAGTCTATAAATCAATTTGGGGAAGAACTCAACAGTTCTCAACAGTGAGGGGTCCTCTGATCTAAGAATGTAGTATATTTCTTATTTAGTATGTCTTCTTTAAATTTTCTTACCAATATTTTGTAGTTTTTAGTACACAACTGTTACACATCTTTTGCCAAATATATCCCAATTTTTCATATTTTTAAATGCTTTTGTCCAAGATTTTTTTTTCCTCCTGGGACACCTAGATGTCTCAGTTGAGCATCTGACTCTTGATTCTGGCTCAGATCATGATCTCAGGATTGTGGGGTTGAGCCCCGTGTCAGGATTTGAGCTCAGCATGGAGTCCGCTTGTCCCTCTCCCTGTGCTCCTCCCCACTGCCTGCTAATGTATAGAAATAGTATATAGAAATACAGTATAGAGTATATAGAAATACTGTAGAGTATATATAGTATAAATTCTATATTTATTCTAAATTTATAGTATAAATTCTATATAGTATATAGTAATACAAATGATTTTTGTGTATTGCCCTTATATCCTACAACTTTGTTAAAGCACTTAAAAATATATTTCTTGGGATTTTTTAATGGAGAGAGCGGTCACCTGTGAGTGTATCTGTGGGTTTTTTCTAAATGCCCTTTATTAGATCCAGGAAGTTCCCCTCTGTTCTTAGTTTGGTGAGAATTTTTATCAGTGCATTTCGGATTTTGCCAAATAAATGCTTTTTATGCATCTATTGAAATAATCATGTAGCATCTGTTAAAATGGTGAATGATACTGATTGATTTTCAAATATTAAAACAACCCTAAGTTTCTGGGATACACTCTACTTACTGATTGTTTATGGTACTTTTTATATGTTGCTAGACTCCATTTGCTAAAATTTTGTTGAGAATTTTGTTTATGAGAGCTACTGACCTGCAGTTTTCTTTTTTGTTAATGCTTTTCCCTATTTTTCTCTTGTTTAATTGATCATTTTGTGCTTTTATGTTTATAACTTCCTTTTTTATTCTGAACTTGGGTTTCATTCCCTCTTCTGTTCCTAATTTCTTAAGGTGAGAACTTAGGTCATTGATTTCAGACCCTTATTCTTCAGTCCTGTAAATTTCTTTCTATGTATTTATGTAATTGGATCCTACAAACTTTCATCTGTGTTTTCATTTTTACTAGTCAAAAATAATTTCTGTTTTACTTTTGATTTCTTCTTCGACCCATGGATTGTCAAAAAGATTTGCAGGTATTCATCACATTTTCTGATGATTTCTAACTTAATTCCATTGTGAGCAGAGTATACTGTGTTTAAAATCCTTCCAAATTTGTCAAATCTTATTTTGTGACCCAGAATAGGGTCTATCTTGATAAATGTTTTACGTACATTTGGAAGGAATGTGTGTTCTGATATTGTTGATTGGGAATTCTGTAAATATTATTTAGGTCAGGTTAACTGATCGTCTTTGTCCAAATCTTTCATATCCTTACTGATTGTTTGTCTACTTGTTCTCACAGTTTTTATGAAAAAGATGACGTTTTCAGCTATCACTGTGGATTTTTCTATTTTTGTTTAAGCTCTATTAGATTTACTTCTTGTATTTCTTTTTAAAAAATTTATTTGAGGGATGCCTGGGTGGCTCAGTCAGTTAGGCGTCTGCCTTTGGCTCGAGTCATTGTCCCGGGGTCCTGGGATCGAGTCCCACATCAGGCTCCTTGCTCAGCAGGGAACCTGAATCTACATCTGCCTGCTTTTCTCCCTGCTTGTGCTTGCTCGCTCTCTCTGACAAATAAATGAAATCTTCTAAAAAACTAAAAATAAAACATTTATTTTAAAGATTTATTTATTTTTTGTTGAGAGAGAGAGAAAGGGAGAGCGCATACACAAGCAGAGGGGAGGGAGGGAGAAGAGTAGCAGAGGGAGAGGGAGAAGCGTGGGAGAGGGAGAAGCATAGCAGACCTCTCGCTGAAGGCGGAGCCTGACTCCTGGAGCTGGATCTCACCACCCTCGTATCACCACCTGAGCTGAAACCAAGAGCTAGATGCTTAACCGGCTGAGCCACCCAAGTGCCCCTACTTCTTGTATTCTGAAGCTCTGGTATTACATGCATAAATATTTAGAATTCCATATCCTTTTGACAAATTGACAACTGTATCCTTATGAAATGACCCTGATAATATTTTTTGCCCTTTAGTCTAATTTGTCAGATATTAATATAGTCACTCCAGTTTTCTTTTGATTAGTATTTGCATGTTATATCTTTTCCCATCCTTTAATCCATTTCTTTCCTTATAGTGAAAGTGGGTTTCTTGTAGGCAGCCAAGAATTTTGGCTTGCTGTGTTCCTGATGAAAATTCTACTGTTACTTTTATCTTGATTCCTTTTTACATAGTATGTCTTTATTCTTTGGTTATATTTAAGATTTTTCTCTTTATCTATGGTTTTAAATACTTGCCTATGATATACCTTGGTGTAGGATTCATGTTTCTTTTTTTTTTTTTAAGATTTTATTTATTTATTTGACAGAGATTACAAGTAGGCAGAGAGGCAGGCAGGGGGTGGGGGATGGGGGAAGCAGGCTCCCCGCTGAGCAGAGAGCCCAATGCAGGGCTCTATCCCAGGACCCTGGGATCATGATCTGAGTCAAAGGCAGAGGCTTAACCCACTGAGACACCCAAGTGCCCCTAGAATTCATGTTTCTTATATTTTGGGCTTGTTGAAGTCTTTATGGTTTTATAAAATTTGGGAAATTGGGGACCATTATTTTCTCAAATATTTTTCTGCTTCCTTCTCTTTTTCAGGAACTGTTTTACCTTAGGCTACTTAAATTTCCTTCAGTGCACTGATGCTCTGTTCAGTTTTTTTCCCAGTCTTTTTTCTTTCATTTTGGGTAGTTTCTTTACTGTCTTCAGATTCACTAATCTAATCTGTTAATCTTACCTTGTGAATTTTCTCATTACCCTAATTATATTTTCTCTTCTAGAAAAATTTTTTTAAAAATCTCACATGTCTTCACTTAACATGTTCAATCTACTTTCTTCAACATATGGAACATAGTTATGATAGTTTTTAATGATTTTGTCCACTAATTCTATAATCTTTGTAATTTAGGATGCATTATGTTTTGCATTTTCTTCCTCTGATGCATACCTTGAATTTGGGGGTTGGCTCCCAGACACCATGAGTTTTATGTTGTTGGATGCTGCATATTTTTGTGTTCTTATATTGGTGAGCTTTTTTCAGTGGGAGGCGGTTATGTTCCCTGGAAATAGTTTGTTCCTTCTAAGTCTTGCTTTTAAACTGTATTAGGCATATCCAAAACAGTCTTTAGTGTCAGAATAACTTTCCCACTGCAGAGGCAATAATTTTCTGAAGTCTGAAGTCTCTATCCAGTCTCCCTTCATTACATGGCTTACCACTCTGGTTAATGGAACACAACTATTCTCATCCTTGTGTGATCCCTAGGTATGGACACCCTGCTGCTTTCTTGTGCATATTTCCATTGTCTCAGGTAGTTTGCTCACATGCATTTACTGTTTAGCATTCAGTTGAAGATTAGCATTCTACCATCTGTAGAATGCAGAAGTTCTTTGTGTAGGTCCTTTCTCACAGGTGGCATGGTGAAATCTAATCACCTTGACTTTCTAGGACAACCAGCTACATCTTCTCAATCAAACAGTAAGCCTGGACAATCAGATGGCTTAACTCGTTTGTTTCCATTCTCTCTCAGGGACCACTGTCTGGAGCTGCCACACGTTCAAAGTTTGAAAATTGTTATATCATAAAATTTTAATGGCTTTTAAACTTCCTGCAGGAGGATAAACCCAATGCCTATGCTCCATAGTGGCCAGAAGGGGGCATTTCTCAGTGAGGCTCTAATTTGTTTGTTGGTGTTTTTTTTTTTTTTTCTTCTTCTTCTTCTTATGTAGGATTGAGAATTCTGTATTATATTTAGTGTCACTTGTATTTCTTTGATTTTATGTATATTTTTCTATTTCATCTTTTTCCCTTATTGGGATATTGGTCTTTTCCTTCTTCATTTCTAGAAGCTCTTCAGAGATTATGGAGATTAACCCCCTTCTTCATAAACCTTTTTCCAGCATCTTGTATTTTTACTTTGTTTATGGTGCTTTTTATTCTATGTATATCACTTTAATTTTTTATGTAGTCAAATTTATCAATATTTTCTGTTTTTGTGTTTCGATTTTGAGTCATATTTGGAAAGTCCTTTCTGTGGCATATTTTTTAATATCCTCAGAGCCTCAATTCTTTGCCTGTTGGGATTGGATTTTATTTTTTGTCAATAGCTTAAAATTACTTGAGATAAAATCTGGTGAATGAGGTGGGGCAACCAATTGAGTAAAGATAATTTTGATTAAATCATAAAGTTTCTGTGTAGTTAGGAGATTTTTTGTTGTTGTTTACATCAAATGCTTCCATTTCTTTTTCTGAAATTGATTCCAAAGTGTAATTTTAGAAATATGTAAGTGGATAATATTTTTAAATAATATTTTTAAATATTAACTTTCTTTCTTATTGTAGTTCCTTTTTTCCCTTTCCCCCATATTCTTGTCCTTTGGTTTATGGCTTTAGATAAAATATGTGGTGGAAGAATCACAGAGAGGTTGAAGGTTCTAGAGAGGAATAGCTCTGTGGTACCTTTCAGAAGAAAGAACTTAGGCAGGTGTAAAGGAAAATTCCTGTGTCTCAAACAACAGAGTACCACTAAACGTGAAGGAGCCCTCAGAGAGGGACAACAGATATGATATGGGTAGAGTGGGTAGACAGATGATCAACCTACAGGTCTTCTCCTGGATGATTTGAGATTGAAATATTATGACAAATTCCCAATAGGGAATAGGAGAACGACCAAGAATGACTGACATAAGGTTTCTTACCAACTTGGTTGTATAGTCTTGAATTTGGAATTTAGTTGTAGAAAATAAATACATCTTATATATTTAGATGAGATCTACCCTCTTTAAAAATATTTTGACCAATTGTTGACAAAAATTTGTAGTTTTCCAAAGTAAAGGACTTAAAGAGTTATAGTCATTTGCCTGTCTGCTGAAGGAGGGGAAAGGGGGGGTGTCAATTGAATGTTTCTACTAACTTATAAATAGGGTTTTTTTTTTTTAAGATTTTATTTATTCATTTGACAGACAGAGATCACAAGTAGGCAGAGAGGCAGGAAGGGAAGCAGGCTCCCTGCTGAGCAGAGAGCCCAATGCGATGCGGGGCTCAATCCCAGGACCCTGAGATCATGACCTGAGCTGAAGGCAGAGGCTTTAACCCATTGAGCCACCCGGGTGCCCCATAAATAGGGGTTTTTAACTTGAGCTTTCCCCCCTAAGTGATCTGTGAACTTGAGGGGTAAAAAGATTACATCTTTACTAACTTCTAATTGAAATACAGAATTTCCTTCTAGTATAAATGTAGACAGAAAACTGCAGGAGTATCAATAATACCTATGATTTTATCAGTAATAGAACCACACACATTTTCATATAATAATACGGTTGATACCCGTATCTTAACATATTGTTGATCTTCAGTACCACTCATCAATACTTCTTGTATAGTTCATATATTTCTAGTTACTGAATATTCAGTTGTTCCTACATTACCCACAGGCACTTAGAAGTCAGCATCTTTCTAACCTGCCGAATTTGATCTCTGTACTCCCCCCATTTATCTTAATGGCACCCATTGGAAACCTGAAATTATTTTCACATCTTCTTTCCTCTTACCCCTCAAGTCTATATCTAAATCTTTACAAGATTCTATTTCCTCTTCTTCATCCTTTACAGCCTCCTGAGTTCAGTCCCACCTCCTCCCTTGCCAGGCCTTTATAGCAGGCTCTCTAAGGCAGGGCAGGGGTGTCCTCGATGATCTGTCTACCCTGTCGCTAACCTCTCTCCCAAGCAATCCACATAGCTACCAGTTACTTTACTAACATATACATTGGATCATATTATGCCTCTTAATACCTTCCATGGATTCTTGTTTCCTCAAGGATGAAGGACGAATTCTGAACTTTCCAATCAGGTCTCAACTTAGCTTTCTGAAACCTTTGGTTATAAACATCCTTATGTATGAACACCAATGCCATCTTGCTACACTGAGTCTCCAAAGCTGATTGCCTTTCCCCACGTCCCCTCAAGAATTCCTACGCACTCCTTCACTCTCCCCTCCTCTACCTAGCTCTCCCTTCCCTAGGCAGACTTAATTGCCCTCTTTCTGTCACCTTTGACATTATGTGTCTATCTTTTTTATGGCTCATTCTGCAGAGCACAGTTAGTTGCCTTTGTTTGCTGTAGGTATCTCAGTATACTGTTGATCCTCATTACTACCCATCACTACTTGAATTACGGAAGTTTTGGGACTTATTGCTAGATCTAGCTATTTAATTCATTAATAAAGAAGCACTATTATGACTATTACACAAACAACTTTAATACTTGGATTACTTTCTGTTTCCATGCAGTTGTCTATTTCAATGTACTCCTGTATTTTTTCTGGAGCATTTACAAACATTATTCTGACAAGTAGTCTGTTAGGGTTCAACACCTAGTTAAAGGTGTTTATGGCATAAAATAGGTCCAGAGCTTCTGTTTTAGTTAAACTTCATGTAATTCCTGGCTGAAGTCACCTCTAGAAGAGATGAGCTCCCAGTAAGGCAGGTCCTAGCTTTTCATTTCCAGCTCGTCCCCAGCTGGAAGATTTGAGGATGTAACTTAATTCAGAGAATCTGACCTTCTACACTCATTTCAGGCTCAATAAACTGCAGGAGCCCGGCAGTTGATCAGTCTGACTTGACAGCTTCCCCCAGAAGCTCACTAGGTTTGGGGGCCTTTTTCGGCAAGGCTTAGCTGATGACAGATTTGCCTCTCTTCTTTCCTCATGAGCTGGTGCCAAGATGACTTTCCGTGTCAGTGAAATGGCTTTAAATCCGACATTCTGGGCTGGGAGCCTCCTCTCTTTTAATCGGCATCAGTTCCGTCCTCTCTGTTTGAATTCATTATATTCAGGCCACAGGTCCTGTATCCTTTCAGTTGCTTCTAAGTCTGCCTCTGCCCTCCCAATATTCTCCTCCTTCTCTGTCCACATTCCCTCCAGCTGTGGCAGGTGAGGATGCCAGGAGACAGGAGGAATTCAGCATCCAGACCCTGCAGGCTCCTGCTGACACAAGCCATCAGCTTTCACCACTTGACAAAGAGTGGATGGAAACAAAACCAGGCCAAAGGCAAAGGCTGCGTCGAGCTGAAGTCTCTGATCTTGTCATTCTTTGGACACAAAAGTGTCTGCTACAGAACTGTTGCTAAGATCAACTCTCAGACAAAACTTTTCAGTCTGTTACCTGAGAACATTTTACTGCATGCAGCTGTTTTTGGTTCTAACTATCGTAATGAGAACTAACGTTTTATAGTTTATAATTTCATTTATCCTCAGAGCAATTGTGTACCTCAAGTTTTCTTGCTCCCATTTGATAGATAAGATATCTGAGCTCAGAAAGGCTTAAGACTAACTAACTCTGCACAGTGCTAGAACAGGGAGCTAACCTAGAACTACTGCCTCCAGGGCCAATGATGGCTTCACTGCCCTGTACTTCCTGCTTTAGGAAGAGGTTAATGTGCAAACCCAGATGAGGTATCTCCAACTTGTGACTTGTTGGCTCTTTGAATTCCCGCACGTAGGCTTTGTTTCTTTCAAAAATGTTTAAAAATAATTCACATGGGGATGACTGGGTGGCTCAGTTGGTTAAGCATTGGCCTTCGGCTGAGGTCATGATCCCAAGGTCCTGAGATCGAGTCCCAAGTCAGGCTCCGGGCTCAGTGGGGAGCCTGCTTCTCCCTCTATCTGCCATTCCCCCTGCTTGTGCTCTCTCTCTTTCACACACACAAATAAATAAATAAAATCTTTAAAAAATAATACATGTGAGTTTCCAACAATGACAAATTTGCAAATTCACATCAAAATTCAGATTCTTGACTTTTTGGCCCCTTGGATGAATGAAGAGGTCTGGTTATATAGGCATGCATTACTGCAAAGCAATAAGTATCTGGATTGAGTATTGGTGCTCTTCCTAGAGGGAGTGTAAATTTTCTGGTTTACTGCTGTCACCACCATCCCCTAATGCTCCCCAGCATTAAGTTGAGTTTCAGTTATTATTCTTGTTGTCCTGTTTTTCTTATGGTGGAATTAAAAGAGGAAAAGGAAACAATTCATAAATTCACTTCTGTCTCAAAAGTGGGAAAATGAAATATAGACCTTAAAAGCTTTATTTTAAACCTGATTTGTCTGGGTCCCTGTAGGAATTTGAATATGAGACTCCTTATAGAGATAATGGTTCCCAAATCTGGATGTCCATTGTAAACATTTGGGAAGCTTTTAAAAAATAGTGATTCTGGGCTACACCACTGATGCATTGAGCAGAATCTTCAGAATTTGCCCCCAGAAATCTATAATGTTTTAAACTCTCCACATTATTCTGGCCAGGAAACCACTGATTTAACTATTGATGCTTCTTCGGATGCCCCCTTATGGAAGTCAGACTCCACTTTCCTCTAAGACTCATTCAGCTAGCTACCAGTGCTAGAAAACCCAGGTAAGCCAGAAGAACTGATTGACAGCCTAAGGCAGTCAGGTGGAAATGGTCCATGAGGAGTTAGTAATAAACAGAATATCACTTGATTCATGGTTGACCCCAGTAGGTCACCAGCAAAAAAGGCCTCAGGAGACCGTATCAGTTTTGATTCCCAGAAGGCCTTGGCTAATTCACAGAACCATATCCTGATATACACTGAAAGGGACCTACAGGGTGGCTCAGTGGGTTAAAGCCTCTGCCTTCTGCTCAGGTTGTGGTCCCAGGGTCCTGGGATCAAATCCCTCATTGGGTTCTCTGCTTGGCAGGGAGCCTGCTTCCTCCTCTCTCTCTCTGCCTGCCTCTCTGCCTACTTGTGATCTCTGTGTGTCAAATAAATAAATAAAATCTTAAAAAAAAAAAAAAGTAAGGGACCTACAAAGCATTCAGTATTTTTGAGAAGTCACTTTCTCTCCTTGCTGCTTCATCTGAAAAACCAATATGTAGGAAAAGATAATTAGAGACAAAATCAGGACTTGAACATGGGTTTCCTGAGTCCTAGACCTCATTTTTCACCAATGAACTTAATTTCATAGAGGGTTTTTTTAAGAACAAGATCATGATGGCCTAGGTTGGGTTTATATTTCCTTTTTTGTCTCAAGGCAAAAATGGAAAATTGGTTTTTTTGCAATTTGTTATCACTTCTCTTGTAATCAAAGATAAATCAGTTATAATGTTAAATACCTTGTCATCTGGGTCAGCTATTTAAGGGAGTCATGGATATGTTTTCTGCCACCATATTGGGGATGATAATAATAATGGTAGTATTAGTAGATACTCTTTATTGAGCAATAATTCGGTGTCAGGTGCTCTCCTATTCATTTGTTCCCCATTATGTTATTTAATCCTGACAACAAAGGTCTGCAGGAGATACTTACTTCCATATCTTGCATATGAGGAATTGAAGCTCTGAAAAGTAAGTTAACCTTGTTTATTCATTGAACCATTCTTTATTGAGCAGCTATCATGTGCCCAGTCATAGAGTTTATAAACAGCAGAGCTGGGGCATCTGGGTGGCTCAGTGGGTTAAGCCTCTGCCTTTGGCTCAGGTCATGATCTCAGGGTCCTGGGATTGAGCCCCGCATTGGGCTCTCTGCTCAGCAGGGAGCCTGCTTCCCTCTCTCTGCCTGCCTTTCTGCCTACTTGTGATCTCTCTCTCTGTGTCAAATAAATAAATAAATAACATCTTAAAAAAAAAAAAAAACAGCAGAGCTAGGATTTGAATCTGATTTTTTTTTCCAGACCCATGCTTCTCACCAACTCTGTGAAGCTCTTCTGTTTTCCAGGGCTGCCTCCCATTTCTCCCTTGGGCCCCAGGTTGAGCTTCATTCCAACATATGTTTCGATAATATTTTTTCTTTGTATTAATATCTCTATTTCACTGAATAAGTGTCTTTCCCGGGTCAGGATGCGAGGGGCTAGAGCCAGTGTGTGGAGTGGGGTTAATGGGAACAGAATAAAACTGGAGGGAGCTAGGTCTGGATGCTGAGGGCACCTGCCAGAAACAGCCACAGAGAGGGTCTTGGGGCAGGTATGCCAGACATACCTCCATGATGTTGGGGTTTCTCTTGTGGACAGATTAGGTGGGACCATCGTGCTATAAATCTAGCAGGTCACTCGTCATGAAACACTTCCATATAACCTGTAAATAAACTGTACTGAGTAAACAAATAAAGGTAGGAAATATATCTTATAATTAATAATTGTGACTCGTTTCAACTTGGGAGTTCCTTTCCAAAGCATTTTTGCATGCACGAATTTATTTCATGCTCAAATAAATCTGTACTTAGAGTAGGTTGGGGATTGTAAGTCAAACTGTTTATAAGACAAGCTCACCTTAGCTTCCCAACAACCCTCTCCTCTCCAATGAAAATGCTGTAAACGAATCACATAGATAATGGCACACACACTGAAAATAAGTTTGACAGAGTATTTACATCACGTGTGTGTCATAAGAGAAGCGGCTCTGGGAAGGAGCAAGGGTGTGTTCGGAAGTAAAAATTCCATCTGGACCTGGTGGTTGATGAGTGTGAGGGTACTAAGATTGTGGGAAATATTGTCAAACAAATGTAAAAGTTGGGGAGGAAAAACTTAGGGTGGTGTTAGAAAACAAGATAGGCAGCTCAAAAAGGAATTTGGTTATATACCAAAGGGAGCAGGGGTTGGAACATAATTGCCCTAGATTATACTTTACAATATGATCCTTTGGGAAAGCTGCATATAATATAGCTTCTGTGTGAGGATAAACCTATATCATCTTAATGGATTTTTGATAGAATACCAAAATTTAAAAGTAACAGGACTGTGCTTCTATCAAGAAGTAATTCTCCTCACAACCCATTTTTCATTTTAATGGGCCGTATAGTGGCTAGCTCATCATTCTTACCTTTGTTTTTTCTTTCTCATGATGATCCTAAGTGTATTTTTCCAAAAGACAACCACTGACAACCCCAAAGCCATTGTTCTGAGTTCTTACTCCTAGGAGTGTTTCAGGTAATACTGTTCTTAGTATTCGATGTCATCTTTCTTATCCTTTCATTTACTTTCTTGGCTGCCAAGAGTCTCCCATTTATCTGTCTCCTTTCTCTTCTGTCAGGCCATTCTGAGTGGTGATTTTTCACCCTGTCTGTTTCCTTATCCCAGCGGTCCATTCATTCTCTTCAGGCTCCTTTTCTCTCCCCGCCCATGCCCCCTTTATGACAGCACTTTCTCCAGTAAAGTTTCAAAGCATTCAAGAGTTGACAGCTGAAGATGGGGATTGGGCTAGAATGAGAAGATGAGTTTATTTAATAGCTATTACAGGATTTCAAATCGGTCAGAGTTCTTGGTTGCAAATGATGGACACAGCTCAAATTAGCTTAAGGAAAAGGGATTTTATTGGGTCACTTATCAGAAAAAGATGTTGGGGTAAAGCAGCATGGAAGGAATTTCTGTAGGAATGTGAACCTCACAAACTAGAACCAGAATTCAATACCACTGGGTTGCTGCCTCCCTTGTCTTGAGCTATTTTTTTCTGATTAGTTTCATGCTGCAGAAAGGGTTTCCTATGTGCTGGGAAATATGGCTGCTGACTTTGAACTCCAGATTCACATTCTCCAGAAGAAAAAGGGCTTCTTTTCCCTTGCCAACACTCCCCCTACCTCCCGACCACCGTAACGACCCCCAGACTGTTCTGTCACTCCTAGGGAAGGCATCTGATTCATTCTTAGTCATGTGCTCACTTCTGGACCAGCCTCAGAGTCTTAACAGATCTAAGTCATGAGGGCAGGGTAGAAGGGATTAGGATTTGACACGGTAATTGACAACCCTACCAGAACCACTGAATGTGAGAAAAATGATTCTTTCACTAAAGGGAAAGATGCTAGAGAGACAAAAACAATGAAAAAGCACTCCAGAATTTAAAAAAAATAGTTTAATATGTTTTCCTGCAAAATTGCACAAAGAAATCTTTTCCTCTGATGTTATCCTTTTAATAAAAAACTTACTTTGAGGAGAATAATAGGATGGGGCCTCTCAACTGGTGGTGGTGGTGGTGGTGGTTGTTAAATAATACTGTGCTCTTTTAAAAATGTTCACTATAATCACCCTTCCTGAATCCACACTGACTCTGGGCTTAGCAATTTGACTTGATTTGGCTGATGGGACAATAATAAACATGATGCAAAACAGAGTCTTGAAATGCGTGTGTGTGTGTGCATTGGGTTTGCTTTCACTTGTTGCACTTTAGCACCCTATTGAGCCTTGGTTAGCCTAATAGACTATGAGTTGGACATGGCCTAGTTATATCCATTGTCCCCACCAATGGCCAACCAAATACCAGACATGTGAGTCCATCAACTGGCAGCTGACTATAAAAACATGAACAAGCAAAAATGACAACACATGGAACAGATATGAGCCATCCCAACTAAATCAAACCCAAGTTTCTGACCCATAGAACTGTGAATAAATAAATCGTTGGTGTCTTAAGCCATTAGATTTTGTGTTTTATGTTACATAGCAAAAATCCTAACTGATACAAACATTATGTGCTGTGTTCTTGGATCCATCCTGACTTGGGAGGCTCTTCTAGCTCTTCAATATTTGTCATTTTGGATTCCTTATCAAGTATTTTATTAGTTGCCTCTACCATAGGGTAGGAATTTCCATATTATTCCTGATAACCTCTTTGATATGGCCCCTCATTATTGAATTTCTCTTTAACCCATTTCTCCCCCCACCACCAAAATCAAGAAAAAAAATCCATTTATGGTAGTTTTCTCTTAGGAGGAATTATATAATGAGAAGCAGAGAATTCCCAACCACCATTTTTGTTCTTTTAAGACAAAATTGACCTGAGTAGGACATGCATTTAGAATTTTTTTTTTTCAGTGAGGAAAAATGGTTCCAACTAAGGTTCATATTTATGAAGCAGCTGCTTGATGATGTCTGAATTTTTTCTTTTTGAATTCTGTTTTTGAATTTTGTTCTATTCTTTTAAAGATTTTATTTATTTGATAGAGAGACAAGCAGAGGGAGTGGGAGGCAGAGGGAGAAGCAGGCTCCCTACTGAGCAAGGGGCCCGATGCAGGACTCAATCCCAAGACCTCTGGAATCACAACCTGAGCTGAAGGCAGATGCTTAACCAACTGAGCCACCCAAGCATCCCTAGTTTTGTTTTTATTAAGAGTAAGACAACCAGTGATCTGAGAATGGAACCATAGTGATCACCATTTGTGAAGTGAACACAGAGGAGAGAATAGGGATGTAAGAGGAGAATGAGAGGAGTGTGGAGTCACAGTAGCCAATAGGATTCAGAACGTCTAAAAGAAAAATAGCTCTAAATCCAGAAAAAGAATACAGTGAGAGATGGACTAAAGATAACCACTGGATTTGGCACTTATGAAATTGTTGACCTTAGAATTTGTGATGAATGATGTCCACAGTATCAGAAGAGAGGGAGTTGGACCTCAGTGACTTGTCGACAGAATGGAATGTCAGAATGTAGACAGTGTGTATTGATGTTTCATTCAGAGGTATATGAGAGAGATGGGATGGCAAATATAGTGTAGACAGTGGCACTGGCAGACAGGATTGAGATCTGCGTATTCTTATATGATGGCAGAAAGGAGAATACACACACACACACACACACATTATGTATATATAATCCTCCATTTCAGGAAAGCATAGGATAGGAGCAGAGAATGAGACCAGATGCTCTGTTGGCTGAAATTTGTACAAACACCAGTTTGACTCCAAAGAAAAAATCATGTTACACAAGGGTGCTAGTTTACCTGTTTCCCCTCACCAGCTCTGTCAGATGGTATGATAAGAGCTTACATCAACGAAGCCTAGGTGAAAGGCTCAATCATGAACTCTCCCTGCTTCACAAAGGGGTAGTGTTCTCAAAAACTGCAAAATTAGGTACTTCAAATGGAATTATGCTTTGAGACTTAAATTATGCAATCAGCACAAAAAAGATGCAATGTGACTCTACAGAAGCAGTTCCTAGTTTTGTTGGTCTGTTCTTCCGTTCTTTGGGTTTCTATTTCATTGATTTCCATTCTAATCTTTACTAATTCTCTTCTCCTGCTCAGTTAGGCTTTATTTACTGTTCTTTCTCCAGCTCCTTTAGGCACAAGGTTAGCCTGTATATTCGAGATTTTTCTAGTTTCTTGAGAAAGACTTTTATTGCTATATACTTCCCTCTTAAGACCACCTTTACTGCATCCCAAAGGTTTTGAACAGTTGTGTTTTCATTTTCATGATTTTAAAAAATTCTTCTTTAATTTCCTGATTGACCCATTCATTCTTTAGGAGGAGGCTCTTTAACCTCCAAGTATTTGAGTTCCTTCCAAATTTCCTCTTGTGATTGAGTTCCAGTTTCAAAGCACTGTGGTCTGAAAATATGTAGGAAATAATCCCATTTTCTGGCACTGGTTGAGACCTGATTTATGACCCAGTATGTGATCTGTTCTGGAGAATGTTCCATGTGCATTTGAGAAGAATGTGTATTCTTTTGTTTTAGGATGGAATTCTCTGTATATATATTTGTGAAATCCATCTGGTCCAGTGTGTCATTCAAAGCCCTTGTTTCCTTGTTGATCTGTTTAGATGATCTGTCCATTGCTGTGATTGGGGTGTTAAAGTCCCCTACTATTATTGTATTATCAAAGTGTTTCTTTAATTTTGTTAGTAATTGGCTTATATAATTGGCTGCTCCCAACCTAGGAGCTAAATATTTATAGTTGTTAGATCTTCTTGTTGGATACCCTTTAAATATGACACAGTGTCCCTCTTCATCTCTTGTTACAGTCTTTGGTTTAAAATATAATTTGCCTGATGTAAGTATTGCTATCCCAGTTTTCTTTCTTTCTTTTTGTGAAAAATAGCCAGGTTTATTTTATTTTTTTAATCTTTATTTATTTTTACTATATTCAGTTAGCCAACATATAGTATATCATTAGTTTTTGGTGTAGTGTTCAATGTCCACCAGGTTGATAAATGGTTCTTCACCTCCTCACTTTCAATCTGGAGGTATCTTTGGGTCTAAAATGAGTCTCTTGTGGACAGCATATGGAGGCGTCTTGCTTGTTTATCCAATCTAATAGCCTGTGTCTTTTGATTAGAGCATTTAGCCTATTTACATTCAGAGTAACTATCAAAAGATATGAATTTAGTGCCATTGTATTATCTGTAAAGTCACTGTTTCTGTATATTGTCTCCATTTCTGGTCTGTTTCTGGTCTATGTTACTTTTGAACTCTCATTTCACTTACAGGATCCCCTTTAATAATTCTTATAGGACTCGTTTATTGATCACAAATTCTTTTAGTTTCTGTTTGTCCCAAAAGCTCTTTTATCTCTCCTATTCTGAATGGCAGCCTTGCTGGATAGAGTATTCTTGACTTCATATTTTTTTCATTTAGCACCCTGAATATATCATGCCAGTCCTTTCTGGCCTTCCAGGTCTCTGTGGATAGGTCTGCTGCCAGCCTTATGTTTCTACCTCTGTAGGTTAAGGATCTCTTTTCCTGAGCTGCTTTCAGAATTTCTATTTGTCTCTGAGATTTGCTAGCTTCATGGCTATATGTATGGGTGTTGATCTATTTTTACTGATTTTGAGGGGGGTTCCCTGTGCCTCCTGGACTTGAATGCCTGTTTCCTTCCCCAAACTGGGGAGAGTACTCAGCAATAATTTGCTCAAATATACCTTCTGCCTCCCTCTCTCTCTCTCTTTCTTCTTTCTCTGGGACCCCAATTATTCTAATGTTTTGCATTATGGTATCCCTGATCTCTCGAATCCTCCCCTCATGATCCAGTAGTTTTTTTTTTCCCCCTCTTTTCCTCAGTTTCTTTATTCTCCATGGTTTTATCTTCTATATCACTGATTCTCTCTTCTGCCTCATTTATCCTAGCAGTAAGAGTCTCTACTTCTTATTGCATCTCATTACTAGCCTTTTTTATTTTGACCTGATTATATTTTAGTTTTTATTTCTCCAGAAGGGGGTTCTCTAGTATCTTCTATGCTTTTTTCAAGCCCAGCTAGTATCTTTATAATCATTATTCTGAATTCTAGCTCTGACATTTTACTAATATGCATATTTATTAAGCATTTGGCAGTTAATACTGTGTCTTGTTCTTCTTTCTGGGAATTTTTCCATCTTGTCATTTTGTCTGCAGAAGTATAGATGAATGAGAGAACAAAATACAAAAATATCAACCCAAGACCCCAGCAAAATATACACTAGGTAAATCAGAAGAGATCAGAAACGAAGTAAGGAAAAAAAATATGAAAAAGGAGATGATATATTCAAACAGGTGGACAGAACAGGGTGATACACCAGGTCCTGGGTATATTTTGGTCTGTTAGAAGACACCATATCCCAAAATTGTAAAGAAAGAAAAATGTGTGTGTGTGTGTGTGTGTGTGTATATATATATATATACACACACACACACATACATATACACACACACAAAAATAAAATTGGATACAATGAAAGGAAGCCAAAAATGAAAAAAAATATATATATATATGATGTAAAAATGTAAATTAAGTCTTAAAAGAGTTGATAAAACAAGAAACTCGTTGAAAAGGAAAAAAAGGAAAAGGAAATTTGAACCTGAAAGACTAAGGAATCATGAGAAAGAGCCTTGAATTCTATACACTATTTCCCCCTAGTCCTGGAATTTTTCAGTTCTGTGTGATTGGTAAACTTGGTATTAGCTGGATGTTCCTGCTGGTCTTCTGGGGGAGGGGCCTGTTGCACTGATTCTCAGGTGTCTTTGCTGGGGTGGAATTGCACTGCCCTGGTCAGGGAGCTGGGATCAGTGTAAGCAGCTCTAGGTTGCTCTATGTGGCTTCTGTTCCCTGAAATCTTTCCATACCACTTTAGAGGATGAGAATGAAAATGGCAGCCTCCCAATATCCAACCCTGGAGCTGAAAGATCCCACCACCCACTCTTCAGTGTAATTTCAGGGAAAAGCAGTCAGTCACTTTTGTCTCATTTGTTTCTGCCACATTCTGTTTTCACTAAGCCTGTGACTGTTTTTATCTGAGGCACATGACCCCATTTGGAGTCTCTACACTTTGCAGACTCCCACAGTGTGCATCTACACCGTTCCTCCCAGGGGAAGGAGGAGGGTCCCCTTGCAGTTCTGCCAACTTGCTACAAATGTGAGATCTGAAGGGGCACCTGCACCCCAATGTTTATGGCAGCAATGTCCACAATAACCAAAGTGTGGAAAGAGTCCAGATGTCCATTGAAAGAAGAATGAATAAAGAAGATGTGAGATATATATATATATAATATTATATATATGTGGAATATTACTCAGCCATCAAAAAGGAATTAGTCTTACCATTTACATCAATCTGGGTGGAACTGGGGGGTATTATACTGAGCAAAATTATCATATGGATTCACTTATATGTGTAATGTAAGAAACAGTGCAAAGTATCATAGGGAAAGGGAGGGGAAACTTAAAGGGAAGAAGTCAGAGAGGGAGACAACAAACCATGAGAGACTCTTAACTCTAGGAAATAAACTGAAGGTTTCTAGAAGGGAGACAGGTGGGGGAATGGGATAACTGGGTGACGGGCATTAAGGAGGGCATGTGATGTGTTGAGGACTGGGTGTTATATGCAATTGATGAACCATTGAACTCTACATCTGAAACTAATGATGTACTATATGTTGGCTAATTGAATTAAAATTTAAAAATAATAATAAAAGAAGAAGAGGCAGAGTAGTTCCTAGACCATAGCAAGCTTTTGGTGACAACAATATGTTTGAACAAAACATGTTTGAACAAAAATATAGGTCATTTTGTCAGGAGAATTATTTCATTAGCCTTGGAGGTGAGGAATGCTTATGTTGGCAGTGGACAATCCATGGCTGCACAGTCTGAACACTTTGAACACCATGACAGGTATATTTTTGTTTTAAAACGATGTCATTAAAGTATTGGGATATCGTCTTTTGCTCAAATCCATACTCCCCACGCAACTTTCTGAACATAGTTCAGCAGTATAGATCTGAAGAATAACCATTCACTCAAGATAAATGCCAAATACCTACTGTTTGAAGGTTCTTTGTTTATACTCTTAGAGTATAGAGATGAATTAATGAAACAATAATTTCAGGGCTCATGAAGCTTACATTTATTGTAGTGGACACACACATACGCACACATACTACATAATATTTTAATTGTGGATACATGCTATGGAGAAAAATAAAATGGAGAAGGGACATCAGAAATGTTGGAGGTGTTTCAAGTTTTGGTAAGGTGATCAGGCAAGGCCTCTTTGAGAAGGTCACAATTTAGCAAGGACTTAAAGAGGTGAGGGAGGGAGAGACATATGAGGGAAGACCATTCCAGGCAAAGGAAGTATGCAGTATTATAATCTTGAGGTGTGGGGCATCTGTGTGGCTCAGTAATTTAAGCATCTGCTTTTGGCTCAGGTAATGTTCCCAGGATCCTGGGGTTGAGCCCCAGTTTGGGCTGTCTGCTTCTCCCTCTCCCATCCCCTGCTCATGCTTATGCCTGCTCTCTCTCTCGTTCTCTCTCTCAAATAAAAAAAATGCTCTTAAAAAAATATTCCCAAGGTGTGATGGGACTAGCTTGTTCCATAACAAGAAGGCCAGAGAGACTACAGTGGAGTGAGCAAGGGGAAGGGAAGTAGGAGAGGTAATGGGTGAAAGGGAACTTGCAGGGGAACTTATAGGTCATTACAATGAATGGTGTTTACTCTGAGTGAAATGGGAAGCCATTGGAAGGTTTTGAACGAAGAGTCATGCAACCTGAGAAAGGTTTCAATATGATCACTCTGACTTCTGTGTTGGGAAGAGTTTGAGGGAGGGAGTAGACCAAGGTGAAAGGGAAACTAGTTGAGAAGTTATTGTAGTGATCCAGGGAAAGAGATGATGGTGACTTGGACTTGGATAGTATAGCAATGCAGGTGAGCAGAAGTATTTGAATTTGAAGACATAGTAGCCAGGTTGTAGGTTAATGATAGCATTCTGTTGACTATGATGGTGAAGTTGCAAGAGGAGCTCATTTGTAAGTGAAGATCAGATCAGCTCTGGACTTGCTCATTTTGAGATATCTAATAGATATCCCAGTAGAGATATTAAAGAGGCAGCCAAGAGTTTAAGATTAAAGTCAGAGCTGGAGATACAAGTTGAGAGTCATCAGCATGTGGATGCAATTTAAAGCCAGGAGACTGGAAGAAATTACCAGGGGAATGTGCAGTAAAGAAAAGAGAAGTTCAAGGAGCTGAGCCTCGGGGCATCCACTGTTAAGGCTAGGACGGTGAAGAGGAATCAACAAAGGAACCTGAGAATGAGCTTCTAGTGAGGTAGGAAAAAACAGCAAACATCCAAGAGAGGGAGAGTGAGAGATCCCAGAAGCCAGGTCAAGAATATGTTTCAAGGATGAATGAGTAATCAACTGTGTCAGCTGTGAATATGCACTAACTAATTAAGACAACACAATCATCGTGAGTCATACAATAGTCATATTTCTTATTACAAATTGACAAATTAGATTCCTGGCTTAAGTGTTCTGTGGGTTGGATATTCCAAGTTGGAACCAGAGCAATGAATCTGTCAGGTTTGCTGACCAAATTGGGTAAGCCTGAGGGCCAGGCCTTCAGCTATGAACAAGTCATGTCACATTGTGAGGCTATTAGGCAATACCTCTGTTTGGACTGATTTTTGTGACCTATCAGCTTTGTCACATGCAGGGTCTGCTTGGGAATTCAGTCTTCACATCTGCCTCAAACCAGCCTTCCTTGTCAGAGCTAATCTATTAACTGCTTTTGAAAGACATCCCATATGGGTCGGGTCTTTCATAGATAGGCTTTTGGAGTCATTCCTACACACTTGGGGAATGAGGCAATAGAAACTAGGGCCCTTACCACAGTCAGATTTGAATTTGTACAGCAGAAAGACTTGCCTGGGAACAAGGATTTTGGTTCTGGTTTTAACTCATTCACTTAACTAGATTTATTACTTAGGGTAAGTTACTAAACTTCTTAGGGCCTCGCTGTTTTATTATCAGGGTAGGTCAGATTATGCAGCAGTGATGAATTAACACTGAAATCTCAGTGTCTTAACACAACAAATGTGTATCCCTTCCTCTTGGGACATATATATCCCAGGTCTATGAGAAGGCTCTGTTCCCCATAGTCACTCGGGACCAGTGTGAGTGAGGTTTAAATAGCCAGTAGCTTCTGTGGCACTCCTACCCTCCTTAATCACTCAAGCTCAGGGGAAGAGGGGTAATGGGGGAGGAGCACATATGGGCTTTTCACTGGCTCAGTTCTGAAGAACTATGCCTCATTTCTGCTCAGAGTCCATTGTCCAGAAATAGTTACACGGTCTCTCCTAACGACAGTTGAGCTGTGAAATGTAGAAGAACAAATGAAATCTTCGCTTAGACCATTAGAGTCTAAGCCATACTCTGTTTCCACATCCATTGATGAGGTAATATTAACAGAATTTACCTCATAGAGATGTTGAAAGGAATAAATGAGATAATTCCTGTGACACGCTTGATGTAGAAGCTGGCCCATAGAAAGTGTTCTACAAATTCTAGCCATCCTAAATATGTTACTGTCATTAAGTGGGCAATACCTTGTTGTTGTTGTTGTTGTTATTTTGTTATTCTCCTAAGAGCTAAAGTAACTGTGCCTAAGCTCTTAACCATTTGTCACCGTTGGGCCATTATGAAGACATTCTGCCCTGCTCAAGATCAACAAAAGATTCCAGGAGAACTAATTGTTCATGTGGCTGCTCTTCATTCCCTACTGCCAGGGACCTACCCCTTTTGCCAATACTCTTGATCATGAATGCCTCTTTCAGCAACCCAGAGAAGAATCTGAAGAATTGGAATCCTCTGGTTCTTTTTATTCTAAATGATTTTCCAGGGCCCAGTGTTCTTCCTATATAACTAGGCTCTCAGAGACATGGGAGGCATGATGGGGCAATTTAGTTTTTCTGGCAGTAAAGCTCATAAATAAACATCTGGAACCAGAGGTCTTATACGAATTGGTCGTACTCCATAAGCAAACTTGTTATTGTCTGGAAATGTCTTTCAGCTTTCTATTTTCTGGTTTGTTGAGGTATAAAGATCCCGCATGGCCTGATTAAAGCTGAAAGTACAAAAGATTGTTGAGAGCCTGTATTTGTCAGTGAACATAGGGAGATCGAGAAGACTATGCTGAGGAAGGAGAAATTCTCAGTTGCTCTTGTGCCAAGAACTTGTAGAATGTCCCGCAAGATTGCTTATTAGCTTGGTAGTTAGTCCTGACCTCTGCCTAGTATCCTGCCTTTGCTTCCTTGCCTTTGCTTCCTTGTGTTTAAGCTTCCAAATCAACCAAGCTAATTTGTATATCCCTGTCTTTACCTGTGCTAGTCTTTCTTCCTGAAACACCTTTCCCTTTATTCTCTGTAGTTCACCTGTCAAAGAAAAATCCCACTCACTCTTCAAAGTTTACTTCAAATGCCACTCACCACTTCCTTGAAATCTTTGAAGGGATAATTGCAAGGATTATGTCACTATATGCTATTGGCACCTAGCATAGACTCTGGTGTTCAGTAAATGTTTGTCAAATTGAAAATACTTTACTTGTATATATTAGGATATGTTTATGGAAACCACTGATGGTGACAAAGTTTCAAAAATATTGCGGAAACTTGTTTCTGTACCAGGGTCTCACCAAGGAAAGCCTTCAGTGCTGAAACTTCCCCAAACTTTTAAGTTTGTAAAACATGCAATAGTTATGCCAGGGAATCAATCTTAGCTGTGTGGTATCCTTTTATCTTGCTGAAATTGATTTTCAGATTAAAGGCTAACATTATCTTCATCTGATATGGTAGGTCCTCTTCATGAGGAATCTGTGTTATTGTTTTATATTTGTGGACCTTCCCAGATTGCACTGTGTGTGCACACACACAACCTCATTTAGTGTTCATCACGATAAGGGGGCTTAGTGAGAAAGGGGACATTTCACATACAACTTGTATAACAAAGCAAACATGACATTTTTCTATTATTTCAGGAGAGTCCGTCTAAACACATTTAGGATGGCTTGGGAAAGAAATTCACCTGCTATTAGCTTCCAAACAGCATGAAGAACGTGACACTTTTGTTGCCTGGAAAGCAGAATTTCACACCAAGAATTATTATGGGGATTTAGAATCTCAAATCAAGTATTCTCCTGTATTTTACCACTCATTTAAACACTGAGGGGCTCTGTTGCAAACATGTCAGTGTATCACCTGACTCTGGGACTTCTGGATATTCCAATCTAACCACCTCTGGTCTCTGAACAACTTTATAAGAACAAACCTTACCAGAGCCTCTAGCCTTCTGCCTTGGGACTTCTTTAAAGCAGGTGAGGCAGGGGAACCTGGCTGTGGTCCCAGAAGGGATGGGTAATCAGAGTTCCATGGATTAAACCTTTGTCAACTGGGAGATGGAAGCAGGCAGATAAATCATTCTCCCTTCCTTGGTTTTTAAGGCAAGCTAATGAGATTTTAAAAACCATAAGAATTGATATTCCACTCTAAAAAATATAGACATTGGCTTGATGAATTCTTTCATTTTCATCCTTTACTTACCATCAGTGAATCTAAATCCAATAAAAATTTAACACACCCCACCTCTTAGTCACTCACTGGGCTAAAGAGTTCTAAAATCACAGACAAGTCCTCTAAAAGTTAATAGTCAAGTAGTCAAAAGAATGTTATATAAGCAGGCAGATTACTGTATATTGTGATAAGTTTCCTAGAAGAGGTATAAATAAAATATTGTGGAAACAGAGAAGAGGAACCATTTCTCTGGGGACATCAAGGGAAGTTTTATTTCTTCGGAGAAACCATCATGGTTGCCTTGCACTCACCAGAAAAGTAGCTCTATGAGAGCAGGAACTGTGTCTATTTTGTTCATGTCCATATACCTGGCAGCTGGAATCCTATCTTGCTCAGGGTCAAGAACCTAAATATTTCTGGCGTGAGTAACAGCTAATAGATACACAGCAGCTACCATGGGCTAGTAACTATGCTAAATGCCTTCCTTGCTTTATGTTATTCAGTCCACCCAGAAGACTTACTAGTTTCTATAGGAGAGAACCAAGACTTGGAGAAGTTAAGACATTCATCATGATTCCTAGTTAGAAGTAGAGCTCATACTGAACCCACCTTTCCCTTATTCGAATGCCATGCCCTCAACCACTAGGTCAAAACTCACTTTATAAAGAGAATCCATTGGTGTTTTAATTATCACCCTTGATATGATTATTATCCATCCACTGGCTCTCGCTCATTTTCCTAGCACAGAGGAGACTTTCAGCAGCTGGAATAATTAGAATGTGATGTGAAAATGCCTTTGACCAGATGCCCTGTGGAAATAACACTGTACCAGTTTGCTCAATTTGGAGAGCTTCATTTCATCCTTGAATTGGATGAGAACTTCCTGCTGAACAGCTGTTGGCCAATTGAGAATTAATTAGTCCTAGAGCATAAATAAATAATAAATAATAAATCATGGAGGGCCCTTCCTCCCACCCGTTGGGGCTCCAGATGCTGGCCAAGTGTTCGAAGTGGCAATTCCAAGGATAAAGCTAAATTGTGGTATCTGAAAATGTCATCTGGGAATTGTGGGCCTCAGAACCACAGGAATGCTTGTTGAAAAAGGCCAATTTTCGGGCCACATTTCAGGCCTACAGATTCATAGCCTCTCACATAACTCTTGCATTCATAACACTTAAGGATCACTGCATTGTTGGGTTTTTGTGGATTTGAAGGGATGAGACTTTTGTCTCTTGACTGAAATGTTTCTAGCCCTGCTTCTAAGAAGAGGTTTCCATTAGGCTGTACACTTCTACCATGCCTATACAACAGCTATCACACAAGGTGTCAGGAGGACATAACCTGAAGCATTGGAGTCGAGTAAAAATTCTCCCTGTGGACCTGGAGAATCAAATAAAAACTTTGGAGAAAATTAAGACCATGCTCTTTAAAGAGGAAGCAGCCAGGCTATGGTCTTTGAAGCAGTGAGTGAGAGAAGAGCTGAGGGAAACTTGCTTTAGTCATACAAAATTGCTTCCCTTATAGTCTTCACACTTGGCTCAAAAATCCACCAACCTGAGGCTAATGGGCTACATCTCTCTGCAGATGTGTGGCCAGTATAATATTGAAAACAATGTTGAATCATATATTGCATTTCAAAATCCTTGTGTCCAC
Organism: Martes martes; assembly: GCF_963455335.1. Classification (NCBI taxonomy): domain Eukaryota; kingdom Metazoa; phylum Chordata; class Mammalia; order Carnivora; family Mustelidae; genus Martes; species Martes martes. Next base: position 22,341,909 of record NC_137891.1, on the reverse strand, counting down.
ATAGGAATAGGGATTCCCTACTTTTCTTGATAAACCCCAGCCATGCCAGATCTTTTATTTAAAAAAAATTTTTATTTATTTATCTGATAGAGAAGCAGCAAAAGAAGGAACACAAGCAGGGGGAGTGAGAGAGGGAGAAGCAGGCCTCTCAATGTGGGGCTCAGTCCTGGGACCCTGGGATCATGACCTGAGCCAAAGGCAGAGGCTTAACGACTGAGCCACGCAGGCGTCCATGCCAGATCTTCTTTTCTGAACCAGCAGTTGATGGGATTTTAGCACACACTGTCCTCCCATCCCCCCTCCATTTATCCAGTCCGCCACTGTCCATTCTCACCCTGTATTGCTATATGCCTGGCCATTTCACTCCTTTCCATTAGCTGCCTAGCTGGCCTGAACATCTGCATGGGGGCAGAAGCACAACTGGGAGAAAAGCAGGTGGAATGCAGAACAGGAAACAGATGCTCCTGGGAGTATGTTCTTGAAACACAAACCACCCTGTCCCCCCAACAACTTTAAAAGTTCCTATGTTGAATTGTTGGTTGACCATAATGTAAGAATATCTAGAGGAAACAGCATCAAAATAAGACTATAGGGCAAGAAAAATAGTCAAAAGTGGTTCCTTATTTTCAAAATGGACCATTCATACACTACTGCCCTGGGGGTGGTGGGGGGGGGTCATGTACAGGGCTTGCTTCCCATGTTTATGGAATGTGGCTGCTTGTCTGTGTTTGCCTCTTGGCTTCCAAATTTTACAAGAGTGAAAATTTTAAAAAATATTTATTTGACAGAGAGAGAGGGAACATAAGCAGGGGGAGTAGGAGTGGGAGAAGCAGGCTCCCTGCTGAGCAGAGAGCCTGATGCGGGGCTCGATTCCAGAACCCTGGGATCATGACCCAAGCCAAAGGCAGATGCTTAATGAATGAACCACCCAGGTATCCAAGAGCGAAATTTTTAAAATTGTTTTTATAGGGGCGCCTGGGTGGCTCAGTGGGTTAAAGCCTCTGCCTTCAGCTCAGGTCATGATCTCAGGGTCCTGGGATGGAGCCCCACATTGGGCTCTCTGCTCAGCAGGGAGCCTGCTTCCTCCTCTCTCTCTCTGTCTACTTGTGATCTCTGTCTGTCAAATAAATAAATAAAAATCTTTAAAAAAATTGTTTTTATAGGAGAGACTTAAAAGAGTTCTAAAAATTTGATTGCTTGTTCTGATAATATAAAAATAATGAAAAAAGGAGAAATGTATAGAAGGATATAATTACATACTTACTAATACTTTCTAGGTACCAGCTGTTGGCCTGGCTTGATGCCTGTTGCTTTCATAGCATATTCTCACAAACTCATGAAATGTAGGTATTGCTACCCAACTTTATAGATTAAGAAATTGAGATTCAGAAAAGAGAAAAGGTTTGCCCAGGACATGAGTGACAGAACTGGGCTTTAAACCCAGGTGTGCCTGATTGTGAAGTCAGGGGTCTTTAGAGCAGTGGGTCTAATTTTATGTGGTTTCATAAGACATAGTGTTGTGATAAGAGACTTGTAAAAGGCTGCTTAGTTAATTGTATTATAATAACCAATAGGTCATACCACCTTAGAATTTTAACAGGTGGAACGTTTCTAAATGGTTCAGGTGTTCATCTGCTTTTCAGTTAGGACCCTCACTGATGACTATTGAGGAGCCCTTTTGATTTCTAAGGGTTTGTGATTATTTCCAGTTATTTGGCACTATATGGTTTGTTTGGAAGAAGATCCTTAATAGATCTCTTAAAACTGGAATTCCTTTCTAAGATGGTGGAAAAGTGATACAATTATAATATTCATCCATTTCATTTCCTTTATCTCCCCCCCACAAGGTTTGAGATATAATTGACATAAAACATTATATAAGTTTAAGTTGTACATTTGTTAATTTGTTACACTTATGTGTTGCAAAATGATTACCACAATAGGATAAGCTAACAACTCCATCTCATCACATAATTACCATTTCTTTTTTGTAGTGAATACATTTAAACTCTTAACAATTTCCAAATGTATAATTTGGTATTATTAACTATAATAATCATGCTATACATTAGATCCCCAGAACTTATTCACTGTAACTGGAAGTTAATACTCTGACAAACTTCTCCCCATTCCCACCATCCCCCAGCCACTGGTAACCAACATTTTACTCTATTTTTTTTTCTATATTTTGATGAGTTTAGCTTTTTAGATTCTACATATAAGTGTTACCATACAGTATTTGTCTTTCTCTGTCTGATTTATCTCAGCATTATTCTCAAGTTCCATCCATATTGTCACAAGAGGCAGGATTTCCTTCTTTCTCATGATGAAATAATATTTCAGTGTATGTGTGGGGTAGAGGTGGAGAGGGAGAAGGGGGAAGAGAGAAAGAGACCATATTTTCTTTATTCACTCATTGATGGATGTGGAGGTTGTTTCCGTATCTTGCCTATTGTGACTACTGCAATAAACGTAAGGGTACAGCTATCTCTTCCTTCGTTTGCATTTCCTTTGGATATATACCCAGAAGTGGGATTACTAGGTCATATTGTAATTCTATTTTTAATTTCTTGAGGATCCTCTGTAATGTTTTCCATAATGGTTATACCAATTTACAATCCTACCAGCTGTGCACAGGAATTCTCTTGCCTCCGCATCCTCATCATGCTTGTTATCTGTTGTCTTTTTGATGACAGCCATTGTAACAGGTGTGAGGTGATATCTCACTGTGGTTCTGATTTTCATTTCTCTGGTAAGTAAAGATGTTGAGTACCTATTTATGTACCTGTTGGCCTTTGGATGTTGTCTTTGAGAAAACGTCTATTCAGTTTCTCTGTTCATTTTTTTAACTGGATTATTTGTTTTGGTATTGAGTTGTAGAACTTATTTGTATATTTTGGATATTAATCCTTTATCAGATATATGGATTTCCAAATATTTTCTCCCATTCTTTATATGGACTTTTTATTTTATTGATGGTTTCCTTTGTTGTGCAAAAGCTTTTTAGTTTGTTGTAGTATACTTGTTTGTTTTCCCTTTACTACCTTTGTTTTTGGTATCAAATTTAAAAAGTCCGGCATTGGGGCACCTGGGTGGCTCAGTCGGTTAAGCGACTGCCTTCGGCTCAGGTCATGATCCTGAAGTCCCGGGGTCGAGTTCTGCATGGGGCTCCCTGCTCAGCAGAGAGTCTGCTTCTCCCTCTGACCCTTCCCCTTCTCATGCTCTCTCTCTCTTTCTCTCTCTCAAATAAAAATAAAAACTAAAAAAGTCATAGCCAAGACAGTTGTCAAGGAAATTATCCCCTGTGTTTTCTTCTAGAAGTTTTTCTTCATGTCTTTTGAGTTGATCCAGTTTGAGTTCATTTTTGTGTACGGCACAAGATAGGGGTTTATTTTTGTTCTTTTGCATGTGGCTACCCACTTAACCAAAACCATTTTTTGAAGAGACCATTCTTTTCCCATTGTATGTTCTTGGCTCCTTGGTTATAAGTTAATTGACCATATATATGTAGATTTATTTCTGGGCTCTATTCTGTTTCATTAACCTATGTGTTTTTTTATATGCCAGTACCATACCGTTTTAATTACTATAGATTTTTAATATAGTTTCATATCAGGAAGCATGATTCCACCAACTTTGTTCTTTTTCCTCAAGATTGCTTTGGCTATTTGGGTCTTCATGCTATACTTTTTAAGGTTATTTGCTCTATTTCTGTGAAAAATGCCATGGGAACTTTATTGTTTTTAAGATTATATATGTATTTATTAGAGAGAGAGCATGCAAGCACAAACTAGGGGAGGAGCAGAGGGAGAAGGCTCCCCATGAACCCAGAGTCCAACTCGGGATCTGTCCCAGGACCCTGAGGTCATGACCTGAGCCGAAGTCAGACACTTAACTGACTGAGCCACACAGACACCCTCCATGGAAATTTCAATAAGGACTATGTTGAATCTATGGATGGCTTTGGGTATTATAGACATTTTAACAATACTAATTCTTCTAATTTATGAGCATTGAATAGCTTTCCATGTATTTGTCTTCAATTTCTTTCATCAGCGTCTTATAATTTTCAGTGTACATGTCTTTCACTTCCTTGGTTAGATTTATTTTTATTAAGATCTTATTTTATTTTTTAAGTAATCTCTATACCCAACATGGGGCTCAAACTCACAACCCTAAGGCAAAGAGTTGCATGCTATACTAACTGAGCCAGCCAGACATCCCTTCTCCACTAAATTTAGTGCTAAGCATTTTATTCTTTTGGATGCTATTGCACATGGGATTGTTTTATTAATTTCTCTTTGTGATAGCCCAATAGTGTATAGAAACTGATTTTTGCATATTGATTTTATATCCTTCAACTTTACTGAATTTATTCTAACAGTTTTTGGTGGAGTCTTTAAGGTTTCCTATATAATCTCATTTGCAAATGGAGACAGTTTTATGTCTTCCTTTCTGATTTGGATGCCTTTTATTTTTTTCCTGATTGCTCTGGCTAGGACTTCCAATTCTATTTTCTATAAAATTGTCAGTAATGAATATTGTGTATGCTTCCTGATTTTAGAGGCAATGCTTTAACCTTTTCACCACTGAGTTTGTTAACTATGGGCTTGTCATATATGGCCTATATTATGTTGAGGTATATTCCTTAAGATACCCATTTAATTGGGAGTTTTTACCATGAAAGGATATTGAATTTTGTTAAATGATGTTTCTGTATCCACTGAGATGATTATATGATTTTTATCCTTTTGTGAATGCAATATATCACATTGATTGATTTGCAGAGTTTGAACCATCCTTTGGAATAATCCTTTGGAATAAACCTCACTTGGTCATGATGTATGATCCTCTTAATGTGTCATTGTATTTGGTTTGCTAATATTTTGTTGGGGATTTTTGCATCTAAATTCATCATAGATATTGTCCTATAAATTCTTTTCCTTGTAATGTCTTTGTCTGTTTTTGGTATCAAGGTAATTCTGGCCTCATAAACTGAATTTAAAAGTGCTCTCCTCTTCTACACTTGGAAAGGTTGAGAAAGATTGATACCAGTTCTTCTTTAAATGTTTGGTGAAATTCACCTGTGAATCCAACTGGCCCTGGGCTTTTCTTTCTTTCCTGGGTGGTTTTTGATTACTGATTCAAACCCTTTATCAGTTTATATTTTTTATTTCTTCATGATTCAATCTTGGTAGGTTGTAGGAATTTATCCACTCCTAGTGGATCATAGTAGTCTCTAATGATCCTTTGTATTTCTGCATTATCAATTGTAATGTGTCTTCTTTCATTTCTAATATATTTTTCTTAGTTTTCTCTTCTTCATTATTTAATCTAAAGAAAGACTAAAGTCTATCTTTTTAAAAATTTTTTTAAAGATTTTTTTTATTTGACAGACAGAGATCACAAGTAGGCAGAGAGGCACGCAGAGAGAGAGGAAGGGAAGCAGGCTCCCTGTTGAGCAGAGAGCCCAATGTGGGGCTCAATCCCAGGACCCTGGGATCATGACCTGAGCCTAAGGCAGAGGCTTAACCCACTGAGCCACCCAGGCACCCCAAGTCTTATATTTTTTTAAAAAACAGCTCTTAAGTGAACTTATAAGTCAGTCAAAGAAAGATACCACATGATTTCACTCAAATGTGGACTATAAGAAGCAAAACAAATGAGCAAAGGGGGGAAGAAAAGAGAAAGAGAGGGAGGCAAACCAAGAAATGGACTCCTAACTATAGAGAACAAACTGATGGCTATCAGAAGAGAGGTCAGTATGGGGATGGGTTAAATGAGTGATGGGGTTAAGGAGTGTAGTTTTTGTGATGAGCACTAGGTGTTGTATGAAAGTGTTGAATCAGTATATTGTACACCTGAAACTAGTATTGCACTATATGTTAACTTACTGGAATTTAAATAAAACCTTACTGGAATTTAAATAAAAACTTTTTTGAAAAAGATATCTCTTAGTTTCATTGTCCTTCTTTATTGTTTTTTGAATCTACATTTCATTGATTTCCATTCATAGTTGATATTTCCTTTCTTCTACTAACTGTGGACTTATTTTTTTTTCTCTTTTTCTAGTTCCATGAGAGGCAAAGTTAGGTTTTGACTTTTTTTTCCTAATGTAGGTGTTTATAACTATAACATTCCCTCTTTTTTTTTTTTTAATTTTATTTATTTGAGAGAGCACATGCAAGCATGAGCAGGGGGTGGGCGGGGGTAAGAGGCAGAGGGAGAGGGAAAAGCAGACTCCCTACTGAGCTTGGAACATAACATGTGATCTATCTTGGAGAATGTTCCAGGTGCACTTGAAAAGAATGTGTAGTCTGCTATTTTTGGCTGAAATGTTTTGAGTCCATCTGGTCTAGTCTCAAGTACATCTGGTCTAGTGTGTTGTTCAAGGCTACTGTTTCCTTATTTCCTGTCTGGATGACCTATCCATTGATGTAAGTATGGTGTTAAAGTACCATTATTGTATTACTATCAGTCTTTCCTTTTATGACTGTTAATATTTGCTTTATATATTTAGGTGGTCCTATATGTGGTACATAGAAATTTATAATTGTTATATCCTCTTGCTGGGTTGATTCCTTTATCATTATATAATGCCCTTCTTTGTCTCTTGTTACAGTCTTGGTTTTGAAGTCTATTATATCTGATATTAATATTGCTATCAGTCTTTTCCTTCTATTTGCATGGAATATCTTTTTCTATCCCTTCATTTTCAGTGTGTATGTATCTTTAAGTCTGAACTGAGTCTTTTGTAGGTAACATATAGATGAATCTTGGTTTGTTGTTTTTTTTTTAAAGATTTTATTTATTTATTTGACAGAGATCACAAGTAGGCAGAGAGGCAGGCAGAGAGAAAGAGGGGGAAGCAGGCTCCCTGCCGAGCAGAGATCCCAACGTGGGGCTTGATCCCAGGACCCTGGGATTTTGACCTAAGCCGAAGGCAGAGGCTTTAACCCACTGAGCCACCCAGGCGCCCCGAGTCTTGTTTTTTTTAATCACTCCATTCCCCTATGTTTTTGATGGGAGGATTTAGACTATTTCCATTTAAAGTAATTATTAGTAGGTATGTACTTTTTGCCTTTTTGTTAATTGTATTGATTGCTTATGCAGTTCTTGTCTTTTCCTTTCCTATTCTCTTGCTCTCTTCCCTTATGATTAATGACTCCTTTGGTGTTCTTAGACTTTTTTCTTTTTCTTTTCCTTTTCCTTTTCCTTTTTTTTTTTTTTTTTTTGCATATCTATTATAACTTTTTGGTTTGTGGTTACTATATGAGGTTCATAAATAATATAGCTGTCTATAATAAGTTAATGACCTCTTACATTAAAAAATTCTAAAAGCAGTATGTTTTTACTCCCCCTTCCATGTTTTGTTACATATATAATGTTATATTTTTACATCTATTTATTTCATGAATGCCTTAACTAATATTTTTAGGTATAATCAAATTTACTACTTTTGTCTTTTGACCTTGTACTAGCTTTGTAAGTGACTGATCTACTACCTTTGCTATGTGTTTATGTATTTAGTTTTATTAATTTTGTAATCTCTACACCCAAAGTAAGGCTTGAACTCGTGACCTTGAGATCGAGAGTCATGTGTTCTTCCCACTGAGCCAACTAGGCTTCCCTTTTATATGTTTATTTTTATCCATGAAATTTTTTCCTTTCATAATTTTCTTCTAAGTTACAGCCTTTCCTTTCCTCTTGAAAGGATCATCTCTATAACTTTTCTTGTATGGCCAATTTAGTGGTCATGAACTTTAACTTCTGTTTGCCTGAAAAATTCTTTATGTCTTCTCCAGTTCTGAAGACAACCTTGCCAGGTAGAATATTTTTGTTTGTAGAGGTTTTTTCCTGTTAGTTCTTTGAATATATCCTGTCTCTCTCTTCTGGCCTGCCAAGTTTCTGCTGAAAAACCAGCTGCTACCTTATTAAGTGTCTTTTGTGTTTTTTTTTCTTCTTTTTGCTGTTCAGCTTGTTTGATTTCTATCACTCTGTTTTATTACCGTCTCTTACGTTCTTCATTTCAGTCGTTGTACTCTTCAGCTCTGATTGCTGCTTTTTTCTACTTTCTATCCCTTTGTTGAAGTTCTCACTGTGTTCTTTCATTCTTCTCCCAAGTGTTTGAGCATATATGTGACTATCAATTGGAAATCTGTCATATAGACTGCTTATTTCCACTTCATTTACTTCTTTTTCTGTGGTTTTGTCCTGTTCTTCATTTTGAACACATTCCTCTGTTTCCTCATTTTGCCTGACTTTCTGTGTTTGTTTTACCCTAGAGGGTAGATCAACCATGTCTCCTGGTCTTGAAGTTGTGGGCTTAGATAGATGGCATCTTTTGGGGCCCAGAAACATAATCTCGCCTACTCGCCAAGGCCAGGAGCTCCAGGGGTGTCCCTCGTGTGGGCTGCATGTGGCCTCCTGTTGCCTCTGGGCCACGATTGCTAGGTGGCTAACTGCAAGACTTAGCCATGACTGTTATGGAGACACTAGTGATATGTGGTTTGCCTCGCCTAACCCCCCAGGTGAGAGCCTCTTTGGGGGAAATATTGGGGTGCCTGTCCCAGCCAAGGCTGCCCACTAGGTATGGCAGCAATGGTGCTGCTTTTTGGGGGCACAAGACCCAGCCAGATTGGTTACTGGCTGTGACACTACCAGAACCATTTGGGGAGGTACTGGACCTAACTGACAAGCTCATTTCGGGAAGATACTGGCTTATAGTGAGCTACAGGGAGAGGGGAAAAGGAGGTGTCTGCTGATTTCCCTAGCCTTTGAGGAAGATCATAGTAACTCCTATATATATGCTAAATTAAAAGCCTGAAGGAGGAGGGGGGAAAAATGCCTGACCCTTAGTAGCAGTTTTTTATTTTTTTTAAGATTTTATTTATTTGACAGAGAGAGAGAGAGAGAGAGAGAGAGAGAGAGATATCACAGGTAGGCAGAGAAGCAGGCAGAGAGAGAGCCCAACTTGGGGCTTGATCCCAGGACCCCAGGATCATGACCTGAGCTGAAGGCAAAGGCTTTAATCCACTGAGCCTCCCAGGTGCCCCTGTAGCAGCTTCTAAAGTATGCAAATAGACCCCTTTCAGAGAAAGACTGGGTGATAGGTGATTTTTCCTGTTCCCTTTGTGCTAAGGCCTGGGGGATAGCTACGGTGAGTACTCATGTACCTGTTAAGAATCTCTTTTTTGTTTGGGTGCCCGGGTGGCTCAGTTGGATTAAGCAACTGCCTTTGGCTCAGGTCATGATCCTGGAGTTCTGGGTTCAAGTTCCACATCAGGCTCCCTACTCAGCAGGGAGTTGCTTCTCCTGCTGACCTCTCTCCTCTCACTCTCTCTCTCAAATAAATAAACAAAATCTTAAAAAAAAAAATTTCTTCTTTGTTTGAAGAAGTCTTATGGGTCTCATGGCTGTGAGCCCCCACTGGCTCTCAGAGTTAGGCATTTTGGGGCATGACACTCAAGAGGGAGTCCTAAAAATTTTGGTTGTAGATAGATTTGGTTGCCCATTTCTCCTCAGAAAGAAGGTCAGAGTTGAGTTCCCTCATGATTTTATGTATCTCCTACTAGGAGTGAGGTTTATGGTGAGGTTTGATTCCCTTTCTTACCTATTTTGATGTAGGATTTTTAGTTCACCCAACATGTAGGAGTTGCTTGGCTACTTTCTGGATTTCTTTGAAAGGAAATTGCTCTGTGTCTAGCAGTACATTTGGTGTGTTTTGGGAGGAAGGGAGTTCAGGAGCCTCCTGTGTCACCATCTTTGCAGCTGTTTGAGGATTGCTCATCTCCAAGGGCATTGCATACAGAAAGAGGATAATATGCTGAAAAGGAGGGAGTGTTCAGAGAGCACCCAGCCTCCAGGTTCCTCTGACATCTCACGCAGATCCCCTAGCACTGACAGTGACCTTTAGTCGCCTCATTCTCTTATTTTGCATTTCACTCTGTTAAATTCATATTCTGAAAACTCCATTTTCTAATATGGATCTTTTGTTTTAAACATGTTTACAGTAGCCACTACTTATTGAGGGTTCACTATTATAGGTATTCTTTACTTCATGTAATCTTCACAAGATTTTTCAAGTTCTGCACTGATGGTCCAAATTTGTAGTTGAATAAGTGCAGTCTCATGGCAACCCTGCTGCATTTAACTGCAAATACCAGATTATGTCTCACTTGACCTGTCATTCTCAAACTTGCGTACTGGTGGCAAAATGTCATGGGTTACTCTCATTCATGTAGTAAAGAAGGTATACCTTCCAGGAACATCAATTTACTCAAAGACTATGTGGGAGATCCATTACTTAATAAATCTTTCCATCTATAAATCCATTCAACTATTTTGTGTCCAGTGGGAAATAGGAGTCTGGAGAAGCATTCTGTAGGGACTGAGACCCAGACATCTGTACTTTTTAAAGTTCCCTGGTTGATTGCCAAGGGCAGCAAGATTGAGAACCTCAGCTGGACATGATTTGGCCCCTCTTATGTCTCCCACCTTCACTCCTATTACTTTCCTCCCACTCACTCTGTTCCAGTCATTGTCCAGTCTTGCTTCATCTTGAACATATCAGGCATACTTATGCCTCAGAGTCTTTGCTGTAGCTGTTCATTCTTTCTGAAACATTCTTCCCCTCTACAACCCCTTATCTTTCTTACCTCCTTCAAGTCTTTGCTCAGAACTTCACCTTTTAAATGAGGCTGACTCTGACTATTGGTTTGCAACCTGTATTTTCCCTAGAATGTTAGATTTTTTTTTTAAAGGTTTACTTTTTATTTATTTGAGAGAGAGAGAGCGAGCAAGCATGAGTGGGGGGCAGAGGGAGAGGAAGAGGCAGATTCCCCACTGAAGAGGGAACCGAATGTGGGGCTTGATCGTAGGACCCAGAAGTCATGACCTGAGCCGAAGGCAGATGCTTTAACCTACTGAGCCATCCAGGTGCCCCAGCATATTAGATTTTAAATTGAAGTTTATCATTGATTATTTGTCTCCATGCTGGAATGTAAGCTCTATTTTGTGCATTTTTGGACTGTAAGCATCTAGAATCAATTTGGGAGAATTATCTTAAGTCTGTGCAAACTTTTTCTTTTTTCATAGATTTTATTTATTTGAGAGCGAGCAAGCACAAGCAGGGGTAGGGGCAGAGGGAGAGGGATAAGCAGATTCCCCACTAGCATGGAGCCCAACATGGCTCCATCCCAGGACCCTGAGATCATGACCTGAGCCGAAGTCAGACACATAACTAAGTTAATCAGGCACCCCTAGACTTTTCAAACTTTTAATGTTATGTTGAGCTGTGTCAAAATGACAGCCATTAGTCATATATGGCTATTGAACATTTGAATTGTGGTTAGTATAAATTGAGATGAGTTCTATAACACATAATAGATTTTTAAGATTTAGTAAAAAAAAAAAAAAATTTAAAGACTGATTACATTTTGAAGTATTTTGGATATATTAGATTGAATATGTTATTAACTTCACCTTTTCACTGTGACTGCTAGAAAATTAAAATTACATAAGGGGGCTTATATTTGACAGCACTAATTCATAATTGATTAGGGTTCAGATATCTTACAACTTTTTTTTGCTTCACCTTTAGCTTTGTATTCAAATCAACTATCTTATCTCAGCAGTCTCCTTTTCATTGACAACATAAAAAAATCTCATTTAAAAAAATTTTATTTTAATTATTATTCTGCTGGTTATCTTATTAATGAGCTAACTAGAGGTTTTATATGTGCTAGTTATATGAGCATTTTAACATTTTGAGAATTGTTGATAGAATTCATTACATACCTCTTGAGTGAATGAGGCCATTGCATTAATCTCTGCAAGTCTTAAAGTAGGGATAACAGAAGAATGTATTGAAATAAAAAAATCACCAGATAGGGGCGCTTGGGTAGCTCAGTCGGTTAAGTGTCCAACTCTTGATTTCTGCTCGGGTCTTGATCTTGGGGTATTGAGTTCAAGCCCTGTGCTGGGCTCTATGCTGGGTGTGGAGGCTACTTAAAAAAAAAAAGAAAGAAAGAAAGAAAGAAGGAAAAAAAGAATCAGCAGGAATTAGAGATGCCAAAGGTGAATTGAGATTCTTTTTTTTTTTTAATTTCTTTTCTGCATAACAGTATTCATTGTTTTTGCACCACACCCAGTGCTCCATGCAATATGTGCCCTCCCTAATACCCACCACCTGGTTCCCCCAACCTCCCACCCCCCACCCCTTCAAAACCCTCAGGTTGTTTTTCAGAGTCCACAGTCTCATGGTTCACCTCCCCTTCCAATTTCCCTCAACTCCCTTCTCCTCTCCATCTCCCCATGTCCTCCATGTTATTTGTTATGCTCCACAAATAAGTGAAACCATATGATAATTGACTCTCTCTGCTTGACTTATTTCACTCAGCATAATCTCTTCCAGTCCCATCCATGTTGCTACAAAAGTTGGGTATTCATCCTTTCTGATGGAGGCATAATACTCCATAGTGTATGTAGACCACATCTTCCTTATCCATTCGTCCATTGAAGGGCATCTTGGTTCTTTCCACAGTTTGGTGACTGTGGCCATTGCTGCTATAAACATTGGGGTACAGATGACCCTTCTTTTCACTACATCTGTATCTTTGGGGTAAATACCCAGTAATGCAATTGCAGGGTCATAGGGAATCTCTATTTTTAATTTCTTGAGGAATCTCCACACTGTTCTCCAAAGTGGCTGCACCAACTTGCATTCCCACCAACAGTGTAAGAGGGTTCCCCTTTCTCCACATCCTCTCCAATACATGTTGTTTCCTGTCTTGTTAATTTTGGCCATTCTAACTGGTGTAAGGTGGTATCTCAATGTGGTTTTAATTTGAATCTCCCTGATGGCTAGTGATGGTGAACATTTTTTCATGTCTCTGACAGCCATTTGTATGTCTTCATTGGAGAAGTGTCTGTTCATACCTTCTGCCTGTTTTTTGATATGATTATCTGTTTTCTGTGTGTTGAGTTTGAGGAGTTCTTTATAGATCTTGGATATCAACCTTTTGTCTGTACTGTCATTTGCAAATATCTTCTCCCATTCCGTGGGTTGCTTCTTTGTTTTGTTGACTGTTTCCTTTGTTGTGCAGAAGCTTTTGATCTTGATGAAGTCCCAAAGTTCATTTTCGCTTTTGTTTCCTTTGCCTTTGAGGACATATCTTGAAAGAAGTTGCTGGCTGATATCGAAGAGGTTACTGCCTATGTTCTCCTCGAGGATTCTGATGGATTCCTGTCTCACGTTGAGGTCTTTTATCCATTTCGAGTTTATCTTTGTGTACGGTATAAGAGAATGGTCAAGTTTCTTTCTTCTACATACAGCTGTCCAGTTTTTCCAGCACCATTTATTGAAGAGACTGTCTTTTTTCCACTGGATATTTTTTCCTGTTTTGTCGAAGATTATTTGACCATAGAGTTGAGGGTCCTTATCTGGGCTCCCTACTCTGTTCCACTGGTCTGTGTGTCTGTTTTTATGCCAGTACCATGCTGTCTTGGTGATCACAGCTTTGTAGTAAAGCTTGAAATCAGGTAACCTGATGCTGCCAGTTTTATTTTTGTTTTTCAACATTTCCTTAGCAATTCGGGGTCTCTTCTGATTCCATACAAATTTTAGGATTATTTTCTCCAGCTCTTCGAAGAATACCAGTGGAATTTTGATCAGAATGGCATTAAAAGTAGAGATTGCTCTAGGCAGTATAGACATTTTGACAATGTTTATTCTTCTGATCCAAGAGCATGGAATGGTCTTCCATCTTTTTGTGTCTTCTTCAATTTCTTTCATGAGTGTTCTGTAGTTCCTCAAGTACAGATCCTTCACCTCTTTGGTTAGGTTTATTCCCAGGTATCTTATGGTTCTTGGTGCTATAGTAAATGGAATCGATTCTCTAATTTCCCTTTCTGTATTTTCATTGTTAGTGTATAGGAAAGGCACTGATTTCTGTACATTGACTTTGTATCCTGCCACGTTACTGAATTGCTGTATGAGTTCTAGTAGTTTGGGGGTGGAGTCTTTGGGGTTTTCCATATAAAGAATCATGTCATCTTCAAAGAGAGAGAGTTCGACTTCTTCATTGCCAATTTGGATACCTTTTATTTCTCTTTGTTGTCTGATTGCTGTTGCTAGGACTTCTAATACTATGTTGAACAAGAGTGGTGGGAGTGGGCATCCTTGTCGTGTTCCTGATCTTAACGGGAAGGTTGCGAGCTTTTTCCCATTGAGGATGATATTGGCTGTGGGTCTTTCATAGATAGATTTTATGAAGTTCAGTTATGTTCCCTCTATCCCTATACTTTGAAGCGTTTTAATCAGGAACGGATGCTGGATTTTGTCAAATGCTTTTTCTGCATCAATTGAGAGGACCATGTGGCTCTTCTCTCTTCTCTTATTGATTTGTTCTATCACATTGATTGATTTGCGAATGTTGAACCATCCTTGTAACCCAGGGATGAATCCCACCTGGTCATGGTGGATAATCTTTTTAATGTGCTGTTGGATCCTGTTTGCTAGGATCTTGTTGAGAATCTTAGCATCCATATTCATCAGGGATATTGGTCTGAAATTCTCCTTTTTAGTAGGGTCTTTGCCTGGTTTGGGGATCAGGGTAATGCTGGCTTCATAAAGAGTCTGGAAGTTTTCCTTCTGTTTCAATTTTTTGACACAGCTTCAGGAGAATAGGTGTTATTTCTTCTTTGAAAGTTTGGTAGAATTCCCCAGGGAATCTGTCTGGTCCTGGGCTCTTGTTTTTTGGGAGGTTTTTGATCACTGCTTCAATCTCGTTACTAGATATCGGTCTATTCAGGTTGTCAGTTTCTTCCTGGTTCAATTTTGGGAGTTTATAGTTTTCCAGGAATGCATCCATTTCATCTAGGTTGCTAGGCTTATTGGCATATAACTGTTGATAATAACTTCTGCTGATTGTTTCTACTTCCTTGGTGTTAGTTGTGATCTCTCCCTTTTCATTCATAATTTTATTAATTTGGGCTTTCTCTCTTTTCTTTTGGATTAGTGTGGCCAATGGTTTATCAATCTTATTGATTCTTTCAAAAAACCAGCTTCTAGTTTCATTGATATGTTCTACTGTATCTCTGGTTTCTACCTTATTGATCTCTGCTCTAATCTTGATTATTTCCCTTCTTACGTGTGGAGTTGGTTTGATTTGTTGTTGATTCTCCAGTTCTTTAAGGTGTAGAGACAGCTGGTGTATTCTTGATTTTTCAAAAATTTTTTTAAGATTTTATTTATTTATTTGACAGACAGAGATTACAAGTAGACAGAGGGGCTGGCAGAGAGAGAGAGAGAGGGAAGCAGGCTCCCCGTTGAGCAGAGAGCCTGATGTGGGACTCGATCCCAGGACCCTGAGATCATGACCTGAGCCAAAGGCAGCAGCTTAACCCACTGAGCCACCCAGGCACCACTGGATTTTTCAGTTTTTTTGAGGGAGGCTTGGATAGCTATGTATTTCCCCCTTAGGACCACCTTTGCTGTATTCCATAGGTTTTGGGTCAAAGTGTCTTCATTCTCATTGGTTTCCATGAATTGGTAAGTTCTTCTTTGATCTCCTAGTTGATCCAAGCATTCTTAAGCAAGGTGGTCTTTAGCTTCCAGGTGTTTGAGCTCCTTCTGAACTTTTCCTTGTGATTGAGCTCCAGTTTCAAAGCATTGTGATCTGAGAATATGTAGGGAATAATCTCTGTCTTTTGGTATCGGTTGAGTCCTGATTTGTGACCCAGTATGTGGTCTATTCTGGAGAAGGTTCCATGTGCACTTGAGAAGAATGAGTATTCTATTGTTTTAGGGTGGAATGTTCTGTATATATCTATGACGTCCATCTGGTCCAATGCGTCATTCAATGCTCTTGTTTCTTTATTGATTTTCTGCTTCAATGATCTGTCTATTACTGAGAGAGGCATGTTAAGATCTCCTACTATTAATGTATTCATATCAATATGACTCTTTATCTTGATTAATAGTTTTCTTATGTAATTGGCTGCTCCCATATTGGGGGCATAGATATTTACAATTGTTAGATCATCTTGGTGGATAGTCCCTTTAAGAATTATGTAGTGTCCTTCTGTATCTCTGACTACAGTCTTTAGTTTAAAATCTAATTTATCTGATATGAGAATCGCTACCCTGGCCTTCTTTTGAGGCCCATTGGCATGAAAGATGCTTCTCCATCCCTTCACTTTCAGTCTGGGTGTATCTTTAGGTTCAAAATGGGTCTTTTTTTTTTTAAGATTTTATTTATTTATTTGACAGATCACAAGTAGGCAGAGTGGCAGGCAGAGAGAGAAGGGAGGAAGCAGGCTCCCTGCTGAGCAGAGAGCCCGATGCGGGGCTCGATCCCAGGACCCCAGGATCATAACCTGAGCCGAAGGCAGTGGCCTTAACCCACTGAGCCACCCAGGTGCCCCCGAAATGGGTCTCTTGTAGACAACATATGGATGGGTCCTGTCGTTTTATCCAATCTGCAACCTTGTGTCGTTTTATGGGTGTATTTAGGCCATTCACATTGAAAGTGATTATTGAAAGATATGTTTTTATTGACATCATGTTGTCTGTGAAGTCCTTGTTTCTATAGATTTTCTCTATAAATTTCTGTTCTGTGTTACTCCTGGGTTCTTTCATCTTTTATAGAACTTCCCTTAATATTTCTTGTAGTGCCGGCTTGGTGGTCACATACTCTTTTAAACCTTGCCGGTGTCGGAAGCTCTTTTTCTCTCCATCCATTTTGAATGTCAACTTTGCTAGAAAAAGTATTCTTGGCTGCATGTTCTTCTCATTTAGTGCCCTGAATATATCTTGCCAGCCCTTTCTGGCTTGCCAGGTCTCTGTGGACAGGTCTGACGTTATTCTAATGGGCTTTCCTCTGTACGTAAGGAGCTTCTTTGTCCTAGCTGCTTTCAAGAGGGTTTGCCTACAATTATAATTCTTCGTTCTTATATTAGGTGTCTGGAGGACTTTTGAGAATCTATTGTCTTGGGGGAAAACCGTTCTGCCTCTAGTACATGAATGCTGGTTCCATTCATAAGATTGGGGAAATTTTCATGGAGAACTTGTTCCACTATATCTTCTAGACTTCTTTCTTTCTCCTCCCCTTCAGGGATTCCAATAATTCTGATGTTGGAACGTTTCATGGCATCATTTATTTCCCTGATTCTGTTCTCATGGCTTCTAAGCTGTTTGTTCCAGGCTTCCTCCTGATCCTCTCTTTCTATCTGTTTGTCCTCCAGATCACTAATTCTATCTTCTGTCTCAGTTACCCTAGCTTTTAGAGAATTTAGATTAGATTGGAACTCATTGAGAGCATTGTGAACATCATCCTTGGTGGTTTTCAGTTCTGCCCTAACATTGTGAACATCATCCCTGGTGGCTTTCAATTCTGTCCTAATCAATTCCATTTAATCATCCATGGCTTTCTCCAACCTAGCTATTGCCTGGATAATTGTTAGCCTGAATTCCCTTTCCGACATATTGTCTATGTCGATAGCCGTTACCTCTGTTGCAGGAGGCCCATCCTCTATTTTTCTTCTGTTGGGGATTCCTCCTCCTAGTCATTTTGGTGAGAGATGACTCAATGGATGTAGCTGGATGTATCGACCGTGGTGCAGTCAAGGTGCACCCTGGAATGCTTCTGAGCAATCAGGATTCCCCACCCAAACGAGAGAAAAAAGAACAGAAAAAGAAAAAAAGAGAGAGAGACAGGAAAAAAAGGGAAGATAAAAGAGAAAGCTCAGCCCAAATTGGCCTCAAGGTAAGATTTATGAAGTATACAAACAAAAACAGACAAAAAAAAACTGATAAAAGTATATGACAAGAGAAAAAAAAAATATATATATATATATATAAGCCAAAAAAAGTAAGAACCTCGTCAAAAAGAACCCCAAGTATAAGATTTATATACTATCAGGACAAACACAAATACACAGAATCACTGGCAGAAGAAAAAGATGGGAGAGTGGTTCTAAATTCTCAGTGTGGGCAAGGAAGGTTATTTTGATTCTTCCTGAATGTATCTTGATATCTTTGTTAAAGGACTCAACTTTCTTAAGATAAAGGGGGATTAAAAATTGGTTTAACTATAGGGGTAGCATTGATTGGGGAAAGGGGATTACCTTGAAGTTTAACTCTATATGAATATTAGAAAATAAAAATAAAAAAAGAATAAACTAGACTAAACTAAACTAAAATTTTTAAAAAATTAATAAAATAGAAAAGCAAAAGAAAAACACGGGTGTATGTATCAAAAATTTCAGGTTAAAAGGTTATTATGGAATTTGATGTACTGGACATCTCACTGTGATGGTAAATAGGTTAAAAAATTATCTATATTAAAAAAAAATGAACCAGAATAGTGGGAATGAGTTAAAAATAAAAATTGTATCTATGAAGTAGTGGTGGTGGTTCTCTTGTTGTCTTTTTTTTTTTTTTTCTTTTTTCCTGGTTGGTTTTCTGGGGGAGGGGCCTGCCGCATGGGTTTTCAGTCAATGATGTCCCCTGAGTTAAGTCCTCCCGCCCCCTCAAGGGGGTGGGCTCTGCGGAAACCGGTTTTTCAGGCTTTTGTTCTCTGGAGGTTTTTATGTTTGTTCATTTGTTTTCTCATTTCTTGACAGCTTTTGATGGTTTTTGGAGGTTTAGAGGAAAACAAACTGTACCCCAACCTCCCTCTCAGAAGCCTTAGTCTGCTCCCCTGTGGGTCCTGCAGAGCACATTAAGTTCCCCCTTGGCCGCTGGCAGAGCAGGTTCCGAGTCGCGGTCCCTGGGGATGCAGGATCTCCCGCTTGTACCGAAAACCACGTCAGCGGTGGCTGTCTGGGCAGCTCCAGACTGCCAGAGAGGTTCCAAGCAGCGGTCGCACACTGAGATTTTCCTGCTGGCCCGGGTGGGGGTGCCTGCTCTTTCTGGGTTCGAGAGCACCTGGCTGGCGTGGGGAGGGTGTGGGGTGTGCGCATCTCAGGCTCTGATAGCACGGCGTGGGGTTCTGCTGGCTGGCAAGGCTCCCAGCCCCTCATGGGAGCCAGACCCCACGCGTTCTCGGGTGCGCTGGTGGCTCAGGGACCAAGACCTGGTTTCTCCGCCGCACTCGCTCTGGCTCAGTGCCAGGGGAGGCTGTCCTGGGTCCGGGGACTTAAGCCCCTGTCCCTAACCGCCCCGATTCCCACAATTTTCCCCCAAGATCCTTTGCTCTTTTTTTTTTTTTTTTAAGATTTTATTTATTCATTTGACAGACAGCACAAGTAGGAAGAGAGGCAGGCAGAGAGAGAGGAAGGGAAGCAGGCTCCCCACTGAGCAGAGAGCCCGATGTGGGGCTCGATCCCCGGACCCTGGGATCATGACCTGAGCCAAAGGCAGAGGCTTTAACCCACTGAGCCACCCAGGCGCCCCTCCTTTGCTCTTTTTGAGTACTTTCAAACAGACCCCAAGTTAATGCTGGTCCCCAGATGCAGGGCACTCTCATATTGGGGTATTACTTTCCAATGGGTCACCTCTGGTGGCTCCCTCCCCCTTTTGTTTATTTTCCGCTATCAGTCCGACATTCCCCCTCTGCTTTACCTGCCCACTGGCGTCTTCTGCCCCCGTAGAGATCCAGACGTGTATAATTCTGATCTCAGGCTGTTTTCATGGGTGATCGGAGTTCTTCAGTAGGTAATCATCTCACTTTAGGGTACAGGTTGAAACGGCGCCTCCTCCTACTTCCCCGCCATCTTGTCTCCCCTCTAAATTGAGATTCTTGTGATCTCTCCAAGTGAAGATGTTCCTCTCACAAGTTGCCCTGTGATCAGAAAGATTAAGAACTTTGCACAAATGCATGGACTGAATTAAAGTCAGGGTATCCCCTTCACAATAAAGGTTAGGAGCTTTTCAGATTTCTTTTATTTCTTTTAATTTATTTATTTATTTATTTATTTATATTTTGTCAACATATTAGTATGTAGGTTTTTTAAAAAAATTTTTATTAATATATATTATTTGCCCAAGGGGTACAGGTCTGTGAATCACCATTCTTACACATTTCACAGCACTCACCATAGCACATACCCTCCCCAATGTCCATCACCCAGCCACCCTCTCCCTCCTCCCCCACCCCCTAATAGCCCTCAGTTTGTTTCCTGAGATTAAGAGTCTCTTACGGTTTATCTCTCTCCCCGGTCACTTCTTGTCTCATTTTCCCCCTCCCTACCCCCCATGACCACCCCACCTTGCCTCTGAATTTCCTCAGATTGCTTTTAATTATCCCATAGGATTTTTACAACTTTTGGAAACAGTGGGATATGTTTCTTCATAGAGTTTTAGGCTCCATAATCAAAATAATTTTAGAAGCTGGGTTTCAAGACCCCTGAGCATTGGTATTTCAACTGTACCCCTGTGGTAGCTCTAAGCTTGAGGACAGAAGCCAAGACAAGATTGTACCTCAAAGTCCTCACCTAGGCATTTTAGTACCACTTCAAATACCCATGGTTCTGCTATACCTAAAACAAACCACTTCATTTTACCAACTATGGTTGAGCCAACTTTTAAATGTTTATTTTATTTTATTATTACTTTTACATTTTTATTTCTTACTGAACTGTAGTTAACACATGTTACATTAATTTCAGGTGTACCACATAATGATTTGACAAGCTTACAAGCTTACATGTTATCTTATGCTCACCGCAAATGTAGCTACCATGTGTCACCATGTAATGTTCTTACAATACCATTGACCATATTCCCTATGCTGTAGCTTTTATCCCCATGAGTTATTCCATCTATAACTGGAAGCATGCATCTCCCACTCACCTTCACCCATTTTTGCCCACATCCCTACTCACTCACCTCTGGCAACCACCAGTTCTCTGTATTTAGAGGCCTATTTCTACTTTCTGGTTGTTTGCTTATTCGTGTGTTTTTTAGATTCCACATATAAGTAAAATCATACGGTATTTGTTTCTCTCTGACTTATTTCACTCAACATAACACCCTCTAGTCCCATCTATATTGTCACAAATAGCAAGATCTCATTATTTTTTATGGCTGAGTAATATTCTATTGTATGTATAGAACACATCTTCTTTATCCATTCCTTTTATTGTTGAACACTTGGGTTGCCTCCGTATCTCAGCTATTGTACATAATGCTCAATAAGCATAGGAGTGCATATATCTTTCTGAATAAATCCTTTCATTTTCTGTGGGTAAATACCCAGTAGTGGAATTACTGGTTCATATGGCATTTCGATTTTTAATTTTTTGAGGAAATTCCATATTGTTTTTCACAGTGGTGGTACCAATTTACATCCCCACCAGTAGTGCATAAGGGTTGCTTTTCTTCCAGATCCTTGCCAACGTTTGTTATTTCTTGTCTTTTTGATTCAAGCCATTCTGACAGGTGTGAGGTGATATCTCATGGTGGTTGGGATTTGCATTTCCCTAATGATTAGTGATGTTGAGCATCTGAGTGATTTGTCTGTTGGCCATCTGAATGTCTTTTTTTTTTTTTTTTAATCTGTATGTCTTTTTTGGAAAATATACATTCAGGTCCTCTGCCCATTTTTAAATTGGATTATTTGGGTTTTTGGTGTTGAGTTGTGTAGGTTCTTTATAGAGTTTGGTTAGTAATCCTTTATTGGGTATGTCATTTATAAGTATCTTCTCCCATTTAGCAGGCTGACTTTTTGTTTTGTTGATGGTTCCCTTGGCTGTGCAAAAGTCTTTTATTTTGATGGAGTGCCAATAGTTTAATTTTGTTTCCCTAGCTTGAGTAGGCATATTTAGAAAAATGTTGCTAAAGCTGATGTCAAAGAGATTACCACCTATGTTTTTTTCTAGGAGTTTAATAGTTTCAGGTTTCACATTTAGGTCTTTATCCATTTTGAGTTTATTTTTGTGTACAGTGAAGAAAGTGGTCCAGCTTCAATTTTTTGCATATAGCTGTCCAGTTTTCCTGGCACCATTTATTGAAGAGATTATGCTTTTCCCATTGCATATTCTTAACTCTTTTGCCACAGATTAATTAATTGGCCATATAATGGCAAGGTTATTTCTTGGCTCACTATTCTGTATTGTTGATCTACGTGTATGTTTTTGTATCAGTACCATACTATTTTGATTACTTCAGCTTTGTTTTATATCTTGAAATCTGGAATTGTGATATCTCTAGTTCTGTTCTTCTTTCTCAAAATTGCTTTGACTGTTTGAGGTCTTTTATGCTTCCACACAAATCTGAGGATTCAGTTCTGTGAAAAAATTTTGGTATTTTGATAGAGCATGCATTGAATCTGTAGATTGATTGGATAGTAGAGACATTGTAATGATATTGATTCATCTAACCCATTGTAACTATTTTTCCAGTCCATTAGAATAGAATATTTTTCCTTTTGTTTGTGTCATTCTCAATTTCCCTCATCAATGTTCTACAGGTTTTTAGAGTACAGGGCTTTTTCTCCTCCTTGGTTGAATTTATTCCTGGGTGGGTTTTTGTGTGTGTGTGTGTGTGTGTGTGTGTGCGCACGTGCTATTGCAAATGGGCTAGTTTTCTTAATTTCTCTTTCTGTGACATCATTACTAGTGTATAGAAATGCAATAGATTTCTCTATTTTGTTTCCTGCAGCTTTATGGAAAGTCATCTGTTCATCCTAATGATTTCTGGTGGATGTGTTAGGATTTTCTTTTCTCTTTTCTTTTCTTTCTTTCTTTTTTCTTTTAAATATTTTATTTATTTATTTGACAGAGATCACAAGTAGAGAGAGAGGAAGGGAAGCAGGCTCCCCGCCGAGCAGAGAGCCTCATGTGGGGCTCGATCCCAGGACCCTGGGATCATGACCCAAGCCGAAGGCAGAGGCTTTAACCCACTGAGCCACCCAGGTGCCCCTCTTTTTCTTTTTTTGAAAGATTTTGAGAGAGAGAGGAAGCATGAGTAGGAGGGAGTAGCAAAGGGGAAGGTGAAGCAGACTCTACTCCTGACAAGGAAGCCCAATATGGGGCTCGATCCCAGGACTCCAGGATCATGACCTGAGTGGAAGGCAGATGCTTAACTGACTGAGCCACCCAGGCACCCCTGGGATATTCTATATATAATATCATGTCATTGGCAAATAGTGCAAGTTTTACTTCTTCCTTACCAATTTAGATGCCTTTTATTTCTTTTTCTTTTTCTTTTTCTGATTACTGCAGCTAGGACTTCCAGTACAATGCTGAATAAAAGTGGTGAGAGTGAACATCCCTATCTTATTCCTGATCTTAGAAAGCTCTGTTTTTCACCATTGAGTATGATGTTAGCTGTAAGTTTTTCATATATGACCTTTATTATGTTTAGGTATGTTCTCTCCAAACCCACTTTGTTGAGAATTTTTATCATGAACAGATTTTTAATTTTGTCAGATGTTTTTTTGCATCTGTTGAGATGATCCTATGCTTTTTATCCTTCATTTTGTTAATGTGGTATGTTAAGTTGTTTGATTTGTGAATATTGAACCATCCTTGCATCTTTGGAATAAATGATCCTTTGAAGGTATTGTTGAATTTGGTTTGTTAATATTCTGTTGAGGATTTTTGCATTTCTGTTCATCAGGGATATTGTACTTTTCTATTTATGTACTGTCTTTGGTTTTGGTATCGGGGTAATGTTAGCCTCATAGAATGTATTTGGAAGGTTTCCTTCCTCTTCTATTTTCTAGAATAGTTTGAGTTTATAGTTTATAGCTATTAACTCTATTTATTTTTAAAAGATTCTGTTTATTTATTTGATGGAGAGAGTGCAGCAGACAGAGGGAGAGGGAGAAGGAGACTTGCTGAGCAGGGGGCTCAAGGCAGGCAGGGCTCGATCCCAGGACCCTGGGATCATGACCTGAGCCTCTCAGGCACCCCTAACTCTTCTTTAAATGTTTGGTAGAATTCACCTGTGAATTCATCTGCCCTGGACTTTTGTTTGTTAGTAGTTTGATTACTGATTCAATTTGTTACTAGGAATCATTCTGTTCAGATTTTCTGTTTCTTCCTCATTCAGATGGACGACTGTATGTTTCTAGGAATTTATTAATTTCTTCTAGGTTGTCCAGTTTGTTGGCATATAATTTTTCATAAGAATATTTCATAAAAATCTTTTTCTTAAAAATCTTTTACAATTCTTTGTGGTATTGATTGTTACTTCTCCTTCATTTCTGATTTTAGTTATTTGTGTTCTTTTTTTCCTCAGTGTACCTATCTCTATGTTTGTTAATTTTATCTTTTCAAATTAGCTCTTGGTTTCACTGATATTTTCTGATTTTTTTTAGTCTCTATTTCATTTATTTCTGTTTTGATCTGTATCACTTCCTTTCTTTTTTTTTTTTTTAATATTTTATTTATTTGACAGACAGAAATCACAACTAGGCAGAGAGGCAGGCAAAGAGAGAGGAGGAAGCAGGCTCCCCATAGAGCAGAGAGCCCGATGCGGGGCTCGATCCCAGGACACTGGGATCACGACCGGAGCTGAAGGCAGAGGCTTTAACCCACTGAGCCACCCAGGTGCCCCCCTATCACTTCCTTTCTTATACTCCCCTTGGGCTTTGTTTTCTTTTTCTAGTTTTTTTTAGGAGTAAGGTTAAATTGCTTTGAGATTTTTGTTTCTTGAGGTAGACCTGTATTACTATAAATATTCCTCTTAGAACTGCACCCTCAAACTTTTGGACTGTTGTATTTTCATTCTCATTTGTCTCCATGTGTTTTTTGGTCTCCCCTTTGATTTCTTGGTTGATCAATTTATTGTTTAGTAGCACCTTGCTTAGATGACATGTGTTTGTGTTTTTTCCAGGTTTTTTCTTATAGTTGATTTCTAGTTTCATACTGTTGTCATTGGAAAAGATGAATGATAGGATTTCAGTCTTCTTAAAGTGTTCCATGAAAGGGAGGTATATGTAAAATGACCTCTAAAGGCTAAAGGAGATGAAGACTGATGGAGACTGAAGAAGTCTGACAAATCCAGAGTGATGAAATATGGCTTATTAAAGGGACTTATGGACAGAAGCATGTCTTCAATGGCTGTAAGACAAGTAGATCTCTGTAACCTCACCTCCCTTAACAGCCCTAGAGTCTGGGAGTACATGCTAGGGAAACACTGCACCAGAGAATGTTTAAGAATAAATGTATATCATAGTCTTATCTCTAGAGCAGATCAAGGACATTATGCCTTGATCTGGGTGTGGTGAAACAAAAATATCGGTGGTGGTGAAACAAAAAGAATCAGGGTGGAGGGAGCTGTATTTGAGATTTCTGGTCACAGAAAGTTCCCTATGGTAGATTTGTCTCAGGTGGCATTAGTGTGGTTCACATATAAATTTTTTGAGACTTATTTTGTGGCCTAACATGATCTATACAGGAGAATGTCCATATGTTCTTGAAAAGAATGTATATTGTGTTGTTTTGAGATGGAATGTTCTATATACATATGTTAGGTCCATTTGGTCTAATGTGTCACTCAAAGACCATTTCCTTATTGATTTTCTGCCTGGCAAATCTCTCCATTTATTTTGTGGAGTGTCAAAATCCTGTACTACTCTTGTATTACTGTCAATTTCTCTCTTTACGTCTGTTAACTTTTGCTTTATGTATTTAGGTTCTCCTGTGATGGGTGGGTAGATATTTTTTGTTATGTCTTCTTGTTGGATTGTCCCTTTATCAGTATGTAATGCCTTTGGTCCTTTTATCATTATGTAATGCATTATGTAATGTATTTTGTCTGGTAGAAATATTGCTACCTTGGCCTTTTTTTTTTTTTTTTCCTGCTTTCACCTGTATGGAGTATCTTTTTTCATCCCTTCACTTTCCATGTGTTTGTGTCTTTGGGTCTAAAGTGAGTCTTTTTTAGGTAGCATATAGATGGGTCCTGCTTTTTAAAATCCATTCTCCACTCTGTCTTTTGAATGAAACATTTAGACCAATTACATTTAAAGTAATTATTAATAGATATGTACTTATTTGTATTTTGTTGACTATCTTCTGGTTGTTTTTATAGTTCTCTCTCTTCTTTCTTCCCTTGCTCCCCACCCCCACCCCCCACCTTTTGTAATTGTTGGCTTTCTGCAGTGTCATGCCTGGCTTTTTTTCATATGTGTGTGTGCATGTATAACTTTTGTCTATTATTGGTTTTGGGTTTTTGGTTACCATAAGGTTCATATATAACATTGTAAGTACATAGTAGTCTCCATTAAGTTCATAGCTATTTAAATTCAAACATATTCTAAAATTTTTTTTTACTCACCTCTCTACATTTTATATATGTTATCATATTTTCTATCTTTTTATTCATATTTTTATTATGTGTAAGTATGGAGAGTCCCTTTGACTTTTCTTATAAGGCCAATTTAGTGGTGATGAACTCTTTAGACTTTTGTTTGCCTGGGAAACTCTATCTCAATCCTTCCGTTCTGAATCTTGCCAGCTCAAATATTCTTGGTTATAGGTTTTTTCCTCCCAGCACTTTGAATATATCATTCTACTCCCTTTTGGCCTGAAAAGTTTCTGCTGAAAGATTAGCAGATAGTTTCATGGGGTTTCCTTTGCATGTAACATTTTCCTTCTTACTGCTTTAAAATTTCTTTTTTTCTTTAATCATTGACATTTTAATTATCATGTGTTGTAGTGTGGATCTCCTTGGATTCATCTTGTTTGGAACTCTATGCTTCCTGAACAAGATATCTTTTCTTACCTAAAGTTAGTGAAATTTTCAGCTATAATTTTTTAAGTTAGTTTTCTCCTTTTTCTTCTGTTTCTGGGATGTCTTTCTTCTGTTTCTGGGATCACAAACATGTGAATGTTTGTTCTCTCAGTGTTGTCCAAGAAATCACTTAATGTATCTGTTATGCATCTGTTAATCTACTGTTGATTCCCTGCAGTGTACTTGTCATTCAGTTTTTGTATTCTTCAGCTCTGATTCTTTTCTATATTTTCTCTTTGTTGAAGCTCCTACTGAATTCTACCACTCTTTTCTCCAGTCCAGCAAGCATCTTTATGATCACTTAACTCTTTATCAGGCATATTGCTTATCTGTTTCATTTAGTTCTTTTTGTGAGGTTTTTCTTTTGTTTGGAGCATATTTCTCTGTTTCTCCAATTTGAGCTTTCTGTGTTCGTTTCTGTGAATTAAGTGAACAGTTCCCTTAAACTTCAAAGAATGATCTTGTATATGGTCATCCGTAGATTGTGTGTGCCCGATGGCTTTTACTGGCTGGCTAGAGCTGTGGCTGGTGTGGACTGAGCCTTCGAGCACTCTGTGCTGGGGTTTCCCTAGGTAGATGGCTAGAGCTGAAGTGGGCATGGGATGAACTGGTCTTGACACTCTCTGCTTAGTGAATTGTCTGGCAGGACAGGTGAAGCTTAAATGTGTTTAAGCCAGGGAGTTCTACGGCTCTCTGCACAAAAGTTCCCCGGTCAGGACAGGTAAAGCTGAAAAGTGGGTACTAGCTGAGGGGCCCAAGGCTCTACGTGTGGAGGGCACATTGGAGGCTAGCTGTAACCAAAGTGGGTGTAAGCCAGAGTGTTCTGGGGCTCTCTGTGCAGAGGGTGCCTTTGCAGTGTGGCTGGAGGGAGCTTTGGGGTCATCTGTACAGGGGGCACCCTGGCATGAAGTAGCTAAAATGGGCATGAGTCATGGTGATCATGGGACTCTGTGCAGAGGATGTCTTGGAAGGACAGCTGAAGCTGAAGTGGGTGCATGCTGGCATGTCCTGGGATCCTCCTGGGATCCTCAGTGCAAGGAGTGCCATGGTGGGGCCCCTGGAGCTGAGGCTGTTATGGGCCCAGGTTTCCCGGGATGTTCTGCACAGGGGGCACCCTGGCAGGGTGGCTGGAATCAAGGTGGGCATGGGCTGGGGGTTCCTGAGGTGCTCTGCACAGAGGGTAACCTGGTAAGGCAGCTGGAGTGACTGGGAGGTCCCAGAGTACTCTTTGCTGGGGCTTCCTGAGAAGTTGCCTGAAGCCAAAGTCATGACCAGGAGTATCCTCATGTGTGCCATCCCTGGGTGTGTCGGTGAGATGGCTGGGGTTGGTACAGACCGGGGGCTCCGCTCACTGAGGTGCCTAAGCTGGCTAGGGCACCCAGACCCTACCTCCTGACCACCCTATCAAAGTGTAGGCACCATGGTGCTTGCCAACCTGACTTCAGTTACAGCAGCTCCCCTGCTGTTCAATGGAGTTCTAGAGCTGTTTTTTGTTTTGTTTTGTTTTTAAGATTGATTTATTTGAGAGAGTAAACAGGAGACGCAGACTCCCTGCTGAGCAGGGAGCCAGATGCGGGACTTGACCCCAGGACACCAGGATCACGACCTGAGCTGAAGGCAGAGGCTTAACCGAAGGAGTGACCCAGGTATCCCATAAGCTTTACTATATTGTAAGCATAAAGTCTTAGTGTCTTAAGGCTCACAGTTTGGAGCAGGATAAGGCTTAAAGGCCCAGGAAGGTACATTCCCAGCTGCTGAATGCCCCAGCTTGCAGTAAGCTTCTCAGACCCAGAAATTTCCACTACATGCTCACTGGCTACACTGACAGGCATGTCATAATTTGTGGGTACTTGGCAGTTACAGGGATAGATCTGTACCCCCAAGATTCCTCAGGACCAGCCATTTGTTACTTCCATTTTAATCTTAGATATGTAACTTTGATGATGTGTATTAGAACATACTATCAAAGTTTCAGATCATGTGGCTCTTCTTTAAAAGACATACCAGTCTTTCTTTTTTTAACCTAAGACTTCTTGAAAAATTCACTTACTATCTGTACGGACAATTACTCTAGATATGGCAAACAGCAGATGACGCCTAATTAACATTTTCCTGGGGCAACACCATCAACCGACTACTCAAGAGTCCAAAATTTATAGCTTATACCACAACTTTTATTAGAAAAGTTATACATAACATAGCATCAACTATTTTCAAGAACAATATTAAACCCGATAAGCAACAAAACCAGACTAACAAAATGTGTTAACAAGAAACTAATGACCTTTCTATAATCAAACATTCAATTATCTACAAATAACTTTTTACAAAGGGAGAAAAATCCATGGTTTACAGGCACATATTGAAAATAAAGCTGCAATAGTAATTTTATACACTTACCATTCTCAAGAAACTGAATCACCAAAACAGTAATTACGAGTTCACTAATTTAAAACATTTCACATAATTTAAAATTACTGGGTATACACTGAAGTCTGAGTTTCAAAAGTGATTTTTTTTTCCCCACAAAAGTGCCAACACTTAAGCTAGAACTTTCAGTGTGTGAGTAATTTTGCCCTAAAAAGTTAAGACATGTTCTGATAATCATAACAGTCACATAATTTCTGGTGCTACCTGGTCTGTTAATAGTAAAGCCTTTATTTGGATGCTTTCCTTAAATTATAGGAAACTGGATATAGGATTTCTGTTGCAAAGCCATTAAAATAAAGTTTCAAACACAGGAGTGTGCAGCATTGGGAAAAGTTCAGTACTAAAACTTATAATAAATATCAGAGAAGCCATTAGTTATTAACAGCATTGTCTGCTTAAGGGTTAAGTCAACCAGGTGTCTCATTTCCCATCAGTCTGTCCTTTTAGCTGGCATAGCAATTTCCATTTTCATGATCTGAGTACTCAAATATATCCAAACATCTTTTTAAAACTTTGATTTAGAGCTTCTGGAAAGTTATAAATGTGTTTATATTCTACTCTAAAAAGTCTACATCTGCTCATTTTAGAGCCTCCTAAAACAATAGATTTTAGGACAGTCAGGTTCATTAAAAAGTTTCAAATGGAATGACTTACCAAAGACTATTTTAAGGGGTTTAGTTGACAGCACAGTTTCACACACCCTCTTGGTCATTACGGAATTACACTTTAAAATAGTATCTCAAGAGGACAGTCTGTTTTGGGCACCATCCCCCCAAACAGCTGTTAACAAGACTGCCAGTGTTACTAGTGGGAAAAGACGACTTATTTCTCTCAAAGACTCACACTTAATTGTCAGACTTTTTTCCCCTGACATGTTTTCCTTTCCAATGTGGTGATGGAGAACTACGATAAAAATCCTGACTTTCAACTGCTACTCGACATTTACATGCACCAATATTGCACACATCTGTTCTCAACTGTTAAAATGATCTTCCGGGTCCTTGGGTGTGCCTGTTTTCTCCATCAGAACACAAACACATCCATATAAGCAGGTTCCCTTAAAGATGAAATTGATAAAATACTGGAAAAAAATGAAGAAAAGGGCAGAGACTTTGTACAGACAAAAATCTAAATTTCCTCAAAGGGTTTTGTGTGCCCTACACATGGGGGCGATTCGTATACACTAGTGAAATGAACACTAGCTATAATGCTTCTAGCTGCTCAAATAATGTGGAACCTTGGTCCAGGTGTTGCAATGATGTCACTGTATGGTTCTTCCTGCGTCAGCTCAATAGCTTGTTGCTTTTTAAGAACCAAGAAGCTGTAGAACTTCGCTGCAGCTTGCTTTCTGTTTGTGTTTCGACATAACTCAAGCAAACTGATGGATTCAGCTCCAGTTTTAGCAAGAGCTCGCTGAAATAAAATCAAAGGAAGAATTAAATCAAAGTAATCTCACAGTAGTAAAGTGGTAATTTTAAAAAGGTGCCAATTTTGGATACCAGAAAAAGTACGCTGTATATTCTGTTGGGAGTGGACTTTTTGAACAGTCTGAAGGTAATGGGGGCAAAGTATATTATGGCTTATCTAAAAATCAAAGATCCAAGGAACAACATTCCAACAAAAGTGATAATAACAGTAAAACTGAACACATACAGTTCCTAAAATTTCAACTTATTTTTAAAATCGAACTATCCTTCGACTCTATTTTGGGAAACCTTGAACAACTTGCCTGGTATTTCAGATCCTCAAAATACTTCATCTTTATCTGACTTGACAAATTTAATGATTCAACGTATTAAATATATTCAACAAAAACCAAGATGTAGACACACAAAGGTGTTCTATAAACTACCACCACTTCCCTTTGCAGCATAACCACAGCAAAGCATTCACCTGGATGCTCTCCGGGCTTACTCTGGGCCTACCAATTTATGTATTAAAATACACAGTGCTGGGAAAGTAGGCTTTCTGGTCTCAGCATGTTGCTATTTTTTTAAGGGAGCAATGCTAAGTCTTTGCTGAAGTCTCAGTCAGGACTGGTATACTGGTATACCCACCTGAAGCCCATGAAGCATCTGCTGAGTCCTTTTGTTCCATCTTCTTTCCTCTTGATCCTGATCACCTCCGGAAGCATCTTCATCCTGAAAATGGCCCCAACACACAAAAAAGCTGACAAAAGTGGTCTATTGCAAAATGAACTACTGCCTTACATCCTAAAAGTTTTAAATTGTGTACTGTGAGTAACAGAAAACTGTAAATCTCTTAGCACCCAGTACAAACTCTGAAGCTTGTCTTTCTTAAATTACAGAAGAAAGTCTTCTGTATCGGCAAGCAAACATTTGGCTGGATATATGATTCTATACTGTTCTATAAAGGATGTGTGTGGTCTATACCACGTGGGCCCTGGACTACTGCTGGGTGGTGAGCTATTGGTTACTGACTGGCCCCCGTTAAGGCAATTATGTTGGATATAAATCAACTTATGCCACTAAGCACACTGCTTATTTCCACTGAATGTATTTGTATTTTTTCCAGCAGCATGATTTTCTAGATGATTTATATTCTGGCAGATCCCAATCACTGCAGAGCACAGATTAGCAGATGAGTATTAAGAGAAATGGGATATAGGGGTGCCTGGGTAACTCAGCTGGTTAAGCACCTGCCTTTGGCCCTGGTCATGGTCCCGGAGTTCTGGGATCGAGTCCCACTCGGGCTCCCTGCTCAGCAGACTGTTGTCTTCTCCCTCTCCCTCTGTTGTTCCCCCTACCTCCTTCTCTGTCAAATAAAATCTTTAAAAAAAGGGGGGTGGGAGCCATAATCCATAATACTTGATTTTACTGAGCTGCCCAGCTCCCAGTGCCCTACAGGACTTGCCTTCTAAATAACTTTCTAAACTCTGAAGTTGGCATACAGCAAGAGCTGAGATGTTTCCATACTGTGCTGGAACTACATGCCATATTTCAAAGAGCCAGGAGTTAAGGAATTCATACATAATAGAAAGCTTAACAATTTTAAATACTGATTCAACACTAAGTCTGAGATAATGGCATACCTTAGACTAGAGTAGCTCTGGGGCTAAATTTTGACTTTAAAAAAACCCCACAGTATTCCAGTACTAAATGGCTGTAAAATCTATGGCTGCCATAATAAATTACAAATACAAATGGATACTAATGAAAATATGTACCCAGTCCACAACCTTTAGTCTTAGAAGAATTTTTTTTTTTTAGTCTTAGAAGAATTTTAAAAAGATTCAATTCTTCCTAGAAAATATTTTAATGTTTTTATTTTACATTTAAATAAAGATCCTGAAAAAAGGAGGGCGGGGAAGACCTTGAACAGCGAAATAAAGGCCCTGAAAAGGAAATCCATTGCAAAAGTGCCTTTATTTTAAAAAAAATAAAAGCCATTCAAACCTTTACTCAATCTATTTTAGCCAAATCACATCTCACCCCAGGCTAATGAAAACAAACCTCCTACCAATGGAAAATGGTGATCAGATTTCCAGGCACACAGTGAGATGTCAGACCAGAGGCAGATGCTAAAAAAGCAGTAAAAATTGGCCACCAAATAATAAAGTCAGCTACAATCAAGAAGTCAACTAAGAAAGCAGTGAAAGGGCAGTCAGTCCTATGTCCTTCAAAAGCCCTGAAGGAAGCCAATGAGTTACAGCACAGCATAAAATTTGTTGTTAATAATGATCTAGATCGTTAAGAATTTGGCTAAATTTTGTTTCTGTTTGAACATCTTTCATCACTGTGATGCTCAACATCAATTACCTTGGCTCCACTATGAACGTAAAAGACAACGGGCTGAAGATCAGCATTAAATCTGGGATGGCATAGTGTGTCCTTACCTCCTCCTCTTCATCATCTTCTTTCTCCTTCTCTTTCTCCTTCTCTTTCTCTGGCAGAAGTTCTAACTCCGGAATTAACTGACAGATGTTTGGAGGCTCCTCGGGGGGCAGCTCTACAGGGGGTATTTCCACCTGCTCTACCTGCTGGGGCTTGAAGCAAGGGGAAGAAATACTGGGGTCATGCTGCCGTACCTTCTCACAATCAAAAATGATTATATCTTGTTGTTCTTACAAAGCTTAAACAGAAAAATTTAATTAACAGAAGTGTTTTGTTCTTATACTTTAAGAAACCGAAGGGTTATAAAGTGTATGTGAGAAATTTGTAAATGACAAGAAAAAGTACAAACAGAAAAAAACACCCAAACTTTCTGTAGCAGCATTTTAGGAAAAACCACAGAACAGAACCACCCACTAACACAATGCAAAAAGGCTTTAACAGTAAATAGCTTGTACTGTCAACCATTACTGCATGAAACTGTCTTGAGGCTATCACAACTAAGCTTGGGCTCTAAATCACAGCCTAGGAGCTCTTACAGCAGCAAATAATAGGAACGAGGAGACCATTTTTCTGAGTTCATCTCTTGAATTCTTCCTCTCAGGCTTAATATAAACAGCTGAGAATGTTAAAAAACAAGTTCTTCCAGGATTGTGATACTAGAGTAACCTACTTGTTACCTGTCCCCACCCCTCATTCCTGAGCTCATACAAAAAGATGCTCTTTTGGACAATTCTACCACCAGAGGGCACAGAAAAAATAGTTCTTAAAATTACAAAGCAATCTTCAGCCTACACCTCTTGATGGAGGCTGAACCAAGAGCCCAAGGTTATTCTAGAAATTTAAGATCGGGAAGCCTTACACTAGACCTTACTTCCTTTGTAGTTTAGTTTTCCGACCCTAAATGAACTTCATGGTAGAAAGTCTGCATGAAGTAGCCAGATGTTGCTTTACTTTTTTTTTTTTTTTAAGCGATTTGACAAGTATATTCTGATTAATAAGTAAGGTAGCCTAAAACTGTCTCATGTTGCAGGAACCTGCAACAGAATAGAGAGATGGGGAATCGACCCATGCAATGGGGAAATCTTATTTCAATAATGGTTCTGGGAAAACTGGACCACTATTTTACACCATACATGAACATCAACCCAAAATGGATTAAAAACTTAAATGTAAGACCTGAAACCATAAAACAACTAGGACAGGAAGCTCCTCAAAATAGGTATTGGTAATGATTTTTGGATTTGACAGCGAAGGCAAGAAGAGTAAAAAATAATAAGCAAGTGGGACGACATGCATAGACTTAGAAGGCAGTATAGGTGAAATAGACAAATATATATGGTACCACTTACGCAGAGTCTAAGAAAAAAGCAAAATTCATAAAAGCAGAGTGCAGAAGTGGTTACTAGGGGTTAGAAAGATACTTCCATTTCTAAATTCTGGAGATCTAATACATGGTATGGTGATTATAGTTAATACTATATCATATACTTGAAAGTTGCTAAGAATAGATCTTGAAAGTTCTCAACACAAGAAAAAAAAGTAATATGTAAAGTGATAGATGTTATACACATACACACGTTGTGAAATGATCCCACAATATCACATCATTATGTTGTACACCATAAACTAGTACGATGTTATGTTTCAATTTTATCTCATTAAGACTGGAGAAAAAATGTTCAATCTTGCTGACAAGGAAAACCAGTATTTTTTAAAAAAGGAACTAGTAGGGGGCACCTGGGTGGCTCAGTGGGTTAAAGCCTCTACTTTCAGCTCAGGTCATGATCCCAGGGCCCTGGGATCAAGCCCCACATTGGGCTCTCTGCTCAGCAGGGAGCCTGTCCCCCCCCCCCCCCGCCTCTCTGCCTATTTGTGATCTCTGTCAAATAAATAAAAATAAAATCTTAAAAAAAAAAAAAAAAAAAAAAGAACTGGGTGGGGGTGCCTGGGTAGCTCAGTGGTTTAAGTCTGCCTTCGGCTCAGGTCATGATCTCAAGCGTCCTGGGATCGAGCCCCACATCAGGCCCTCTTCCTGGCAGGGAGCCTGCTTCCCTTCCTCTCTGCCTACTTGTGGTCCCTTATCTGTCAAATAAATAAAATCTTAAAAATAAAAAAAAAAAGAACTAGGTGTTAATTAAAAAGTTTGATAGTCTATGTTCATATTGAACTCATGACATGCTTGAAGAAATTAATAGGATCCTTATATTGTTTTTCATCTTTATCTAAGATTGTCAGATACACCTTGAGCTAAAATGGAACCAAGTTTAGACTCAAAGATTCCACATTAGACAAGGATGGTCACATTAGGCCACCCTGAAACAAGACTAAGAAGGCTCAAACTCCTGGAATATCTTTTCTCCCTCGGGGCACAACTGTGTTCACATCCTTGGCTGCCATTCCTTCTCTCCGGACCTATTCCTTGTAAATTTTTTCCTCAACCAAAATATTTCAAAAGGGCTCCTTAAGATAATACTATTACAAGGGATGTAAAATTCTTGATGACTGATGTGCTTACAGGGATCACGGGCTCTGGATCAATTTGTCCTGCTTTTCGCTTGACTCCCTGAGGAGGTGGTGGAGGCATGGCTGACTCATCCATGTTGGTCCTGCTGGTCTCCATCACTGACTCCTGGAGGCGGCTTGGCTCTTCCAAAATGGGCTCATCTGCAATTAGTCATATGAAGAGATGTGAATTATATGGTCTTTAACAATATTTCAGAATTTAATACTAATGCATTAAGACAAAAGTACTTTCTCTAATGAAGGAGGCCAAATAAAAATTTTACCTCTGCAAAGATTACTCAATTTGTAATAAAACACATAAAAGATGGTAAAGGGCAAAATTCTACCACCTATAATCTAATGCAGGATAATCCTCTTAGCAGATTACTCAGCCAGTCCTAATCTTTAAACCTTTCCAAAACCAGAAAGCTTTCTATTTAACAAAGCAGTCAAATTATTTCCCTGTCTGAAAATCTGAGTATATTTCTTTGTTCCTGATTTCTCTTACTCTGGCAATATACAGGTAAATCTTAAGCCAAATGCTCATTTAAACTTCCTCAGGGAACTCTTCCAATAGAACCCACCGATAACATCACGCTGCTGGTGCTGCTGCTGCTGGTCCTCTCTGGGAACCTCTGGATTTTCAAATTCTTTGAGAAATTCATCCAAATTATCAGCCTCTCCTCCTTTCCTCCTTTTTCTAAGATCTTCTGGTACTAGTGGTGTAAGACAGCGTGTAAAGAGCTATTAAAAAAAAAAATCTCAATTATAAAAATAAACCACACTGAAGTCAAAAATAAATGAAATTATCTACTGTCTTATAACCTGAAGATAACACGAAAATTTTAAATTTTCTTGAAGTTTATTTTCATATTCACACACTTAAAACTCCATCTAATGGAATCATATGAAGTACTTTTACATGTTTTTTCACTTAATAGTATGAAAATCTTGTTAACTATCACTTTTAATAATTAATGACTGCATAATATTCCAGGGTGGAGATACATTTATCTATATGTGTGCATATATCACATCTGAAACATTTTTCAATTTTTTTTTTAGTTTAATTGCAAGAAATGTAATGAAAATCTTCACAGAAATGGTTTTTTTCCACATTTTGATTTACTTCCAATGAGATCAGTGAGTCAAAGAAATAGTTTAAGGACTTTCTTCCAAATGATTACTATTTATTGGAAGAACAATCATATAAAGTCTACAGTAGAATCTCATTTTTATGCATATTTTAACTTCAGAATTAACAGTCTCATAGACTGCTTCACTCAGTTCTTCACTTCAGAACCTTGTTTTGAAATAGTCTGGAACTTAAAGTGAGCAGAAAAGGGCTTATGGGTGAAAAATGATTCTCATAAAGCCAGAGAATTCTTTATTGTGGAAAAAAGGAGAACCACTTCACGGTTTAGCTTTCTAGAAAGCAACATCTAAAGACTGCAGACTTGAAGCACAGTGTACACTAAGGCAATGGTAGAGTAATGCATTATAGAGAGGTTGAAAAGGGAGAGTAAGTATTAAAAACCTCAATGGCTTTTTAGTATAGAAAAAAATTCCTTCTACATCATTTAAAAATACAGGTATCAGCAGGATCTTATACTGTGATTTAATTTAAAAAACGTGCCACATAGTTGAAAATACCTGATCAAAAATGTCAAGTATGTTTTAAGAGTTTAGTTTTAAAAGGCCAAATGTATATATAAAAAAAAAAATTCTGCAAACTGTATTACCTTCAGTAGTCTATTATTCCATAAAGGCTGAGCAGGTAAGGAGAAGAGTTTTTCCACTCCCCCTGTCTCTTTCCACATCATCAATTTCTTGGTGGGTGGTGCCAGATCCAAAGTAGTAACAATATCAGAATAATCACTAAGTTGAGCTCTAATTGTCTTACTATCCAACTCTTTGACACTGTCAACAATCAGCTTCCTCTTCCTCTTGGCTTTTGTTTCTTTGACTGGAATGACAGAAGAAAATAAGGTCATTTTCCCGTGAGGCCATCATGAAACCTAGAGACCTGGTCTCATTGTATCCCTGCTTTTCTGTATACCTGGTAGAAAAGCTTTAAGAGGGGAGAGTCCGTTTTAACTGATGTTTCTGCAGTTCCATGTAGACGACAGGCTGGCATATAATAGGTACTCAATAAAAATCTGCTGAATTAATGAATGTATACAGACTTTGGGCAAAAATGAGTAAAATAATGTAAAAGCCAGTAAGTTTGCCCATGTTAAGTTTATACTGTAAATACAAAACACGTCATACTTGATTCAGATTTGGGCTCAAGTCCTGGGTTTTATGACTTCTTACACCTGAGTGACCACTAAGAAAAATTAACTTTATCTTGCTTATCTCTTTATTTCCTCTTTACAAAGAAGTTGTAAAATACTAAGTTCTCCATAAATGGCTGTAGTTACCATGATTTTTAGTGGAAAAGTTGCAATTCATATATGACAGTTGGACAAGCAGATTAAGTGAAAAGAAAAAAAGTCCACACCCCCTTAAGATAGACGTGGAACTCCATCCTAGTTACTTACTGTGTATTCATTTCTAATCCTTACTAAAACTGCT
Source organism: Martes martes (assembly GCF_963455335.1). Classification (NCBI taxonomy): domain Eukaryota; kingdom Metazoa; phylum Chordata; class Mammalia; order Carnivora; family Mustelidae; genus Martes; species Martes martes. The sequence goes on along the minus strand of NC_137891.1, from coordinate 22,303,857 downwards.
AAGTAGGTAGCATTATCTCAATTTCTTAAGATACAAGTTCGTTCCTCAAGATTTTATCCTGTCAGAAATGTTATACACCCAAAGATTTTTCTGCATAAAATATTCAGGTAAAGACGTTATTCAGTGACAGCCTCTGTCCAACCCCTATCCTCCAGCTACTGAGTTCCCACCCTTCTCTGAAAGTCAACGTTCTTAAAACGGCCACCAAAGTCTGATCATCCTACTTTAAACAGTGCAATGTATCCACCATCCTGCCTCATTTACCGTTTTCTGTAATATCTGTCACATAATATAGTACATATTTACTTACCCATGCTCCACTAATTAGTACTTAAGTTCCAGGAGGATAAAGACTTGTTCATTGTTATTTCGTTTCTAAATAGAGTAGGTGCCTAGCAAACACTCTTTATAAGCAAGAAGCCTAAGTCACAATTTCTAATAATCAAATTCTAGGAGAAAACCTAAAAAGTTAGTCTTGTTCTACTTAAAAGTATTAACTATATCTTGAATTACACTCTAATTTCAAGTATAACTGAAATATAAGTATTCTGTACCCATAAACCATCTAGAAACTTTAGTTTCGCATCCAAATTACGCATCTTGCTTCTTTCACTGAGAAGCAGCACCCCAGCATGTTTTGCTATGTCTAAAAAAATAACAACACTGATTTTAAAATCAAATTCCCAGTTAGAAAAATATTCTTAGGCTTTCCCAGATTGTAGCCCAACTATTAGACAAAATCTAGAACTTTGGAACAAATAGTCCATCTCGTACTTCACTGTAAAATGTTTTGTAATGTTTTCTAATTTTTACACATGGGACCTGTTATTTTGGGAACTCCAAAAGACTAAGAAAAAGGTCAGCAAAAAACCTAATTCTATACTTCTGTATTGCAGAGCAACTTCTACAGGTATTCTCTAAGATACTTATATTGTAACTGAAGATTCTATAACAGATGACTGACAAAGGAGAAAGAAGCTTAGCAATCTATCTAAAACAAGAGTAACAGAATAGAGAAGAGCCAGAATTAAGACCTTATGTTCTGAATTTTATAAGTCAAAAAATCTATTTGCTCACCAGTGATATCAATAGGTTCCAGAGCAAAGGCTTCTTCCTCATTTGGAACAAGTGTTGTCTGATCAGTCATAGTTGGCATTGGTTCAACAGGATCCACTGAATCAGGACTATCAGGCCCACCCACTATAAAAACAGAAATTTGGTTAAAAAAAGGCACGGATATGTAATACATCTACAAATGGGGGAAAAGAATCCCTTTGAGAAATAAAGAAACGCACTGGTACCAGTAACAAACATTTTCTGATTATGAAGGAGGCCCTCTAGAGGGGAACCTATTGGCTAAAAAACGGGGAGCGGTGCAGGGTTAAACATTGAAGAGAATCAGAATGATCCTAAGCACTGTATTTAAGGAGATTTATAATTCACTAAGAGCTAGAACTTCCAGTTTTGGTCTTCTACATTCAGTACCTTTTTAGCTGCACACAACCATGCCCACATCACTGAACAAGGAAGCGCTTACTTGATACGTTATCATCCTCGTCCATATCATCATGCGCCGGCTGTTCTGGCAACATCACACCTGCCTCAGACAGGGCAGGGGGATCGTCAAAGATACCACCATCATTATTACTTATAAGTTTGTCATCTGAAATAGGGAATAAAATTTAGTTAGAACTTGAAAAAGAAATGCTAGAAGAGCCAATCGCTGGGAAAATTACATTAAAATCACCCAAATTTAAAAATTTGTATCCAGCTTGTGTTTTTCTTCAAGGTAGCATACAAAAGTATAAGGAAAAAATTCTATTTTCTAGCTCACATCTCTATTTAAAACATTTAATATATGGTATCAAACACAAATGGAGGAGTTTAAGAACTAGAAAAACCTAAAACTCCGAGATAAGCACCTTTACCAAAATGCAGTAATGCCGTAACATTTTTAGGCTACAGTTGCACAGAGAACTTGAATGAAATCAACCAGTCACAATCCACACATATATACCTGAAGAGCTGCTTACAACCCAGAATTCACGACTTCTCTTAAACACCACAAATGAACAAAGAAATGTTAGAATAATCACCTTGTTGTCACCTACCTAATATACCACCATCATTTCCTTCTCCAAAATTGTCATCTTTATATTGGTCTTCATATTCTAAGTGATTAATTTTCTCGTTCAGATTGCTGGTGCTCTGTTCAGGCTCTAACAGGAGGTTAGAAGCGCTAGTGCTCACTAACATGTCATCATCCTCAAAAGCACTGCCTTCTCTCATGATCTCACGATCATCCATTCCAAAGTCACCTGAACAAATTTTAGTTGTTAGTGAAAAAACATGTCATAAAAGAAAACAGCTAATGATTATAATTGGAATGGCACATCTGCTAACTGAAACCTTATTTACCTTTGAGTATTAAAACATCCAGTTCAAAACTTTAAACCCATAGCATCTCTATTTTATAAGCTGATTCTGGGGCATGACTAGCACATTCAAACATAGGACTAAAATTTAGGCTATCCTAAATATATTAAGTAAATTTAAATATGTCTATAGGTTACACTGCATAAACATTCAGACTTAAACTCTGTTATGTGTTTTCATCAAGAAAACAATTTGGCTACCCGTTTTAAACACTGTTCAAAAAGTAGAAGGGGCACTTGGGTAGCTCAGTCAAGCATCTGCCTTCGGCTCAGGTCGTGATCCCCTGTGTGGGGCTCTGTGATCAGCAGGGATTCTGCTTCTCCCTCTCCCTCTGCACCCCAACCCACCCCACCTCATCCTAGCCCACTCTCACAAATAAAATCTTAAAAAAAAACACACAAAAAAAGTAGATACATACTAAAATTGTTGCCAAGCGATTAGTTTAAAAATGGGCATTACTTCAGACGTGGGACTTTTAACAGATCCATATATAGGATCTATCACTGTATGGGAAGCAGGAATAGGCAAAGAATAAAGTTTGGTGCATAAATGGAAATGACTGATGCTTAACATACTGGTAGTAAGGCAAATTCTTTTCTTGATGAAAAAGCATGAGATGAAATTTTGTCCTTCTGTCATCATGAATGTAACATATGTCTGGGTTTTCTTTTTCAAATCACTAGTTGTGCTGCAACAAAATTCTAACATTACTAGCTAGTGGCTAGTAATTTATTTCTCTATTACCAAAATCATTTTCTTGTAGAATACTGATGTTCCCAACTTCTTCTCTCATGGTTATTTCTTCCACTCTACTCTGGTTCAGGCTGAACTGCTGGGCCACATCGATGTCACTTTAAAAGAATTTCAAATACATTTTCATCTCAAAATATCACTGCAATGTATATAGAAAAAAAAAATCCTAATTCTCTCTACAGGGAAACATACATACAAAAGTCACCATGGTTTATAAGCCTTAATATTTGAAATCACTACCTAGGTAATATACTATACACAGGAAAAACTTAAAAATGCACAGTCTAAGGAGGTATGGGTTTTCATCAGGGTCGTGATGTGAACGCTAAAGTTACACAGCTTTTCTGAGACTGCTTCTTCCTCTAACAAATTAATCTCATACTGTTTAAAAATATTAAATAAAAGACATGTGTATTAAGCAACAACGTGGAATTATCATTGGCCAAATTTAGAACATAAATGGCAAGTAAAAGCATGAGAGACTTCTGAGACCTATCAACCAGACAGAGTCTGGAGAATTTATAGAGATTCTAACTTCAACAAACTGAAGAAAAAAAGCCTTGTGTGTCAACTGGGGATATCTGAATGCTGACTGAATATTACATTAAGGAATTATTGTAACTTATTTTAAAGGTGAGCTGTTATTATGGATAGATTTAGAAAATTCCTTCAAAAGAGATACTGAAGTATTTACAAAGAAAGTAAGATATCTATTCTTTAAAATAATCCAGTGGGAGTTGGAAGGTGAGTTGTGGAAATACGTACGAAATAAAACTGGCAACATATTGGTAATTAAAGAAATTGGTTGATCAGTACATGGGGTTCCTAACACTAATCTTTCTACTTTTTGGCTGTTAAATTTCCACGATGAAAACTTTTAAAACATACATTAGAAGAGGGGGAAAAAAAAAAAAAAAAAGGAAAGCAGCTAGATAGCACCTACATTAACACACACACACATCAAAATAAATCATAAATAGGAGTCATAAATCATTTTAAGAAGCAGAGAAATTGACAAACCATAAAAGACTCAATCTCAAAAAACAGACTGAGGGTTGCTGGGGGTAGGGGGGACGGGAGAGGGTGGTAGGGATATGGACATTGGGGAGGGTATGGGCTATGATGAGTGCTGTGAAATGTGTATACCTGGCGATTCACAGACCTGTACCCCTGGTGATAAAAATACATTATGTGTTTATTAAAATAAATTAATTAATTAAAAAAAAAAGGCAGAGAAATCCCCCCCCCCCAAAAAATGGGGGTATAGAGGGTTTCTTGGCTGTCAGTTGTGCTACTAAATCACAGGAAATTACAGGCACATTCCCTGTCATGGTAAAGACAGCTAAGTTTTGAGGACTTAAGAAAAGGGAAACACACTACAGTATTTTGCTATAATGGCCTTCTCTGTACAACTTTCCCCTCTCAAATGTACGTGGTGACAATGACCTTTTCTTGCTCTTCAAAGAGTTATCTCTTATGTTTATTTAAAAAAAGGAAAGAAGAAAAGAAATTATGGCTGAGTATAACCTGGCAAAGATGATAACCAGTAGATGACTTTAATATATACCTCCAAAGAAAAATCACGAAGCAACAGTTCAAGTTCACTGATTTCATTATGCAAAGCACATACCTGGAAAACTGTTTAGTTTATACAAACTTTGGACTAAGAATATCAGAACTCTCCTATCTTAGCTTTGTTAAAGTTGCTATCTATACAACTTTCTTATAGAAAAAACAATTCTAGGTTATATGTTCCATATGTATATACTATCCTATTTGAAAGTTTATGCATTTTAACCTGTTAACTTGATGCCAAAATATTCCAGAGAAAAGTATATGTTTGATGCAAGTAATGTTATTTGTAGACCAAGTCAACAATTAAAAGAGGGAGGAGGGACATACTCTAAGTCGGGCAGTGGTTGATCAAAGTCATGAAATTCTTCAGGTAAGGTAATAGCATTGTAAGCAGCTTCTCGATTTTCCTCAGGCAGGTCAACAACACCTAGAAAAGAAACAGTAAGCTTGAAGGTCTAACGGTTAGAGCAGAGATTATCCAGAGATCAAAGGAAGGTAAAGTCAACATTTATAGTCTAGAAAGACTGATAATATACGCAACGTACCACTGAAGGACAAGTACTTTTGTTTTTCTATAATCATAAGCCAAACTATTTGCTTTCCAACAACAAAGTCAAAGCACTACCTATGCATTAAAGTGATGTCTTTAAAAGGATGTATCAACAAAAAAATATTAATGACCGTTTTCTCAATGACATGAAATTTGTAAGAGGAGGAACAACTGCAAAGGAGCACTCTCCATGTTAAAGAGGAGTTGTTTATCTTAGGATTAAGTGGGACTGCATTGTTTTATTTCTCTATATTCTTCAAGTGGTCTATACTAAAAATGCACTGCTTTAAAAGACAGACAAAAAGCATGGTTATTTAAGCAAAATGCAGTTAGTATCCACAGGTCAGAAATCATTCAAGTTATCACAGCCTCTGCCTAAACATCTTTGGTTTTTGTTTTATTTCAAGTTTTTATTTAAATTCTGGTTAGTTAATATATAGTTTAGTATTAGTTTTAGGAGTAGAATTTAGTGATTCATCACTTAATATATAACACTTACATCTAAACAAGTGCCTACCTTAATAACCATCACCCATTTAGCCTACCCCCACCTCCCATCCAGGAAGCCTCACTTCGTTCTCTATAATTAAGAGTCTCTTATGGTTTGCCTCCCTCTCTTTTTTTTCCTTTCCCTTCTGTTCATCTGTTTTATTTAAATTTCACATGAGTAACATCATATGGTATTTGCCCTTCTCTGACTTATTTTGCTGAGCATAAGCTAACACTCTAGCTCCATCCATGTCACTGCAAATGGCAAGATTTCATTCTTTTTGATAGCTGAGTAATACTTCATTGTGTATGTACACATATGTATATGTGTGTATGTATACACACACACACACCTCACATCATCTTCATCCATTCATCCGTCAATGGACTTGGGCTCTTTCCATAATTTGGCTATTATAGATGATGCCGTATAAACACTGGGGTGCATGTGCCCTTCTGAATTAGTGTTTTTGTATCCTTTTGGTAAATTCCTAGTAGTGCAATTGCTGGATCATAAGGTAGTTCTAGTTTTAATTTTTTTGAGGAACCTCCACACTGTTCTTCAGAGTGGCTGCACCAGTTTGCAGTCCCACCAACAATGTACGAGGGTTCCCCTTTCTCCACATCCTCACCAACATCTGTTGTTTCCCGTGTTGTTAATTTTAGCCATTCTGACATGTGTGAAGTGATATCTCATTGTAGTTTTGATTTGTATTTCCCTGATGAGTGATACTGACCATCTTTTCATGTGTCTGTTAGCCATCTGTATAACTATTATTTTAAATAAGATCTTAGATCTCAAAAGATTCACTGTTCACATATTATAGTACTAAAATACAACCGCAGCAGGAACTACCGTAAAAGACATCTCTCCTATACACTGATTATTTTAATTATAATAAAATTTCATCAGTGCTTTAAAAAATTATGAGGTGAAACATGAATTCAGATAAAAACCGTAGTTATTATCTATGGAAATCTGGTTCTTAGAGTCCAACTTTAGAATCAATCATGACCTATGATAAAACAGCAAAAAACTACAGAGAACATTGAATAAAACTCTCAGGTTAAAAGTGAATTTTAAGAATATGCTAAAATTATCCAGAAAAAAAATTTAAACCCCAAGATTTTTCTTTATTTCTTTTTCATTTTTAAAAAATCATGTAACAATTAGTTTTCAATATTTCAACTCTGTTCTACAAAAACTAATGAAAAGGGGTTAAAAAAGAGTAGAGTGTTATAATTCCAAATGCATGAAAAATGTGGGCTTCTTCCCTTGACCCACTGACTCTCCAAGCCTTGCCCTATTTTTGAAGGGTTCCTTGTCCTACAATTAAAATGAATGGATCTAGAACATATGCTTTGCAGGTTTTCACATTACATAAAACTCCAAGGTTTAAAAAAAAAAAAAAAAAGTCAACAATACCTGGCCGAAAAGCCATTTTTATCTTAATGAATGCTTCATTACAGTCTGCAAGGAGGTATTTGGCTTTTCTGTGATAGATTCGAACTACTCCCAGTAAGAGATGTCCTGATGTTCGGAGTGCCATCTTCACCTGTGAGTAAAACATTAATATTAATCTAATTTATAAAGTTAGTTTCTTGGTTTTATAGGTATCATACTCCAAAAGCTTGTACTCTGAGCAATTTATAGGCAGCTTTTACTTTCTCTCTTTACACTTTTAATCATTTATTTGACATTTCCTTATAATCACTTATATTTTATTTATGCCTTTACCAGTAAATCTTCAATATCCACAAAGAACAGACTGGTAGTAATTCATCAGTTAACATAGCTATGAAATAGGTTGTAAGGTACTCCATAGACTGCTGTCATAAGCACATTAATGAACATGGAACACTTCTGGTTGCTACTCCATATCCATAATTGTTGCTCCTTGCTGGCTAACTGAACTCTGATTTTGTTGGGAAGTGAATGTCCCCAGCCCTGAAGAACTGACTCATTCCTCTTTGCTAATGCTTCTTGAGCGGGCACAAAGCCCAGTTCAAACAACAAGAAAGAATAGCGAAGTAGGTCAGTTTCTGGGAAAGATTTTCCCAATAAAAGAATGCCTGCCTCTTTCTTCTCCCTTTCTGTGTTGTGAGCAGGTGGGGTTTGGAGCCACTTGTAGTCATGAGGCCCTAAGTACAAGGACAAGAAACCAACATGATTAGTGAGTCCTGGGGTGCCTGGGTGGCTCAGTCAGCTGGGTACCCAACTCTTGGTTTCAGCTCAAGTCATGATCTCAGGGTCGTGAGATTGAGTCCTGCATGGGGCTCTGTGCTCAGTGTGGAGTCTGCTTGGGACTCTCTCCCTCTTCCTCTGCCCCCACCTCCTGAGCAAAATAAATAAATGAATCTTTAAAAAGGAAAAAAAAAAACAAAAAACTGGTGAGTCCTTAGATGAATGACATCATTGAACTGCTCGAATAATCCTAAATCTCCCTATTTCTACACTTCTAGTTAAGTAAGACTGTTAATTTCCTTATTGTTTAAGCCATTTTTCACCGAGTTTTATTAGTTGACTGGAAGGCAAACTAACAAGGGGTAATGGTAACCCATCTTTTTTCACAAGAAAATAAACTCTTCAGCCTGTTTTTTCTTTCTTTTTAAGGTGGATCTCATTCAGCACTTATGTGAGATCCACTGTGTGCAATGAGATACAGTAGTTGGGAAAAGAAAGAAAAGTAAATACCCAATCTAACAGAATGAATTCAAAGTTCAGAATGATTCAAAATTATATATCCAAAATATAATACAGAAAATTTTTTGAGAGCAAGACAACATGAACCCAAACTTCCCCAGATCATTTTCCAAATCATACCATAAAGTCCTCAATTTCTGAAGTAGCAAATAAAGTTGTTAATCATTTGCTTAAGTTATGATTAATATATTACTTAAAAAATGAAACTGTATTTTTAAGTTATATGTCTACTGTCTACAGCAGCCTAGGATTCTATTTGTAATGACTCTCAGGTTCTACATTTATGGAAAAATTTACATGACTTAAAGCACAAATTATGAAATTTACTGCTATAAATTCTTAGGTATCTAAAATTATAAACTTGTGATCAAATCTAGGACTTATCATATGAAAAATCCTTGATATGAAAATACCCTTAAAATATTGCACCTCATGGAAAAAGAGAATCTACTTTTATGATGTGGTCTTAGGAAATTTAAAATACTGACTGCACCTTCACTTAAGAAAGGATGAGGGGGGGGCGCCTGGGTGGCTCAGTGGGTTAAAGCCTCTGCCTTAGGCTCAGGTCACCATCCCAAGGTCCTGGGATCGAGCCCTGCATCGGGCTCTCTGCTCAGTAGGGAGCCTGCTTCCTCCTCTCTCTGTCTGCCTTTCTGCCTACTTGTGATCTCTGTCAAACAAATAAATAAAATCTTTAAAAAAAAAAAAAAAAGGATGAGGGTTCAAAACCCTTTGCGTTCAATTATCTTGTAAAGGATTAGCAACTATGAGGAAAGGTGGAGTTTGGGCAAAAACTTTCCCTGTATATTAGTTTGGTTCAGAGTTGAGTAGGTAAAATGAAGTATGCCATATCTGTTGAGCTAGCTCATGTTAAGAGTGTAGGTGTAATAAGGAACACAGGCTATATATGCAGAGAAAGCTCTACAGAGGTAACCAGTGGCTGTTCCCACAGAGGGGTGGGGGGTGAAGGGGCAGAAGGCAAGCAGCTGCAACTGAGCTATATATCTGACACTTGCTGGAAACCGACAATCACCCACAACAATAACTGCACACCAAGAGCAAACATTAGAAATTTTCAAGTCAGTTCACTCTGTGGAGGTATCTTTATAGTCTACCAAAAGAAAACAAGATCAATCAAATAACCCACTTAGAAATGGTTTTAAAAAAATAAGTTATTCTTTCTCTCACACACAGTCCAGTCTTTTACATTATTCCTGAACCGCGTGCCGTGCTTTGTGGTTATTCAGACATACCTTATTATCAAATTGTCTTATACTCTTTTGTAGCCTCCCTAACAGGGTACAAAATACTCTGCACACACTACAAAAAATTTGTTATCCTTTTAAGCCAAATCACCCTCGATATGTTTATAGATGTTAAAGATGATAAAGATGTTAAAGTTTATAGATGTTAAAGATATTAATTCAAGAAAACAGCTCAACCTCTCCTTTTTCCATTCACTTACCTCAGTAAGCATACCTATAAAAGGTAGAAAACTTCATATTCTCAAACAATTTGATGAGCAGTGCAAACTGGTACTATCTCCCTATGCAGCGAACTACGAATGTCTATCAGAAGTCTTTTAAGTGTATCACCTGGCCCATTGATTATTTTCCTAAACATCAACATTAAGGGAAAACTTACACATATGAAGAAAAGATCACTGAACATGAAGCTTCTCTATGCAATACTGGTTTTGATGTATTCTAATCTCACATAAAAATTAAGTCAAAGACACAGATGTGAACAAAATATTTGCAAGCAGTATTTATTCAATGGTTATTTTTTAAGAAGACGAAAATAAACCTGTAGTCCTACTACCTAAAGAAATCTTTTGTATATTTTAATACACTGTACAGGGTCAGAGGAATTAAAATTCAAGAAATTATGAAAAAAAATTACATTATCCAAAGAAGAGACTGGTAGAATAAATCATGTACAATCAGAACAATGAATTACAGGTCCATAATCCTTTATCTTACATCTTAGGTGTTTTGGAATTCAGAGCCTCTTGGTCATAAAGATAACGCAGCACATATAATATATATTAAGATACTCCCAGTAGCATCTATTTAGAGCAGTTTCTAATAATCATATCCATTAGTTCTATACTGAATATATGAATATACAAGTGACCTCACTTCAATTTTTGTCAAGTCTGTTCCCGTTTTTTGTACTTAAATTCTGTGGATAAGAGAATAGGACACTGTATAATGCAATATCAAAAATGATGATAAAGCTATGAGCAGAGGTTTTCCTGAACAGAGACTTGTTATAAAACGTATAATGGAGTTGTGTACACATAGAATAAGGAGAAAAATTATGTGTAAAAAACATGGACATGTTTTAGAAGGCATACCAAAACACTAAAGGTTTCTCTAAGTTGTAGGACTAGAGATCACCTATTTTCTGGTTTGTAAAGTTTTTATTTTAATATTGTCTTAGAAATTTTAACATGATAGAAATGTCTTTAGTAACAAATTCCACCAACTCTAACTCTAAAACCAGCCAAAATTCCAGACAGATGGAAATTTTATAATTCAGCTCTAATTAAAAATACAAACTTTCACTTTTTCATTTAAAACATATCCTTTTCCACACGACTTTTCTGAACAAGTCTCGTCTAGATCCCAGCTTTATTCCTTTGAGATCCTCTTGCTCTTTCAGCAATCAAGAATTACTCTTATTTAACACACTATGGCAACCGGCAGCATCCAAACTGCCAAATCTAAGAGTAGCTCACAGTGCTGGTCCAGACAGCTGTGATCTGGAACATTTTCTCAATAGGACAATGGGTGTGTTTGTGTGTTAATAAAAAGTCCAAGAAAGGACCATTAAAACAGATATTTCTATAAAATCGTATTTAAGGACTTTTCCTTTGAGATTAGTCCTTACACATTTTTGAAGTCAATGTATCTGCTTTTCAATGAAGTGCTAATGATGTTAATAGATGTAAGTGTGTGTTCTAAAGTCCTTTCTTGGCAATACAAAAGCCCTGGTTTAGTTAGTTACACTATTTGTGAAATTCAAGGGTGAAAAACCACTGCTTCAGAACTGTTTCAGCCGATGTCAGTAAAAGCTCCTCTAGGTACAGAGCAGTAAACAAGGCAGATAAGGTAAGGACTTTCATGAGGCCTCCATTCTAGTGGGAGACAGTAATTAAATATTCAGAAGAAGAGCACAGCAAGTATAAAAGTTCTGAGACAGGGAAAAAGTTGGATTATCTTCAAGAAACAGCAAAAATCTGGGTATTTTTGAGCAAGTAGGCCTATGGAGCTGAGGATGAACAAGCATTATGGACACTATTTACCAGGTGGATAAGATAGTTAGATCTTGATCCCTACAACCTTTCCCATTAATGGATCCTTTCTTTGAGTATTTTTTAAATTCCCAAATTAGAAATACTTACATACATATTTTAGTACAAAAACATCTAGAAAGACAAATATAAAACATCTGGGTACTGCCTGACCTCATACTGATCTACCAGGAAAACTGGCAAATGAAAGTATCAGTGCACCTACAGAATTTTTAAAGGGAACAGCATATCACACTGGAACTATGGATAATCTACAAATTTTTCTTTGCCTCCAATATACACAGATGTTAACCTAATTTTACAAAATTCTATTTTACATATCAGTAAACAATAAACAAACTGAATAAAAAGTATCAATATCAAACATACCTTTGGTGAGATGATACTCTCCACACTGCTCTCTAAATTACACTCAAACACATGGGCTTTGGTTAGCTTCTTATCCCAATGGGCCGCTAGCCAAATTTTGGCCAGAGGCCCTCTCTTACTGAGGACAAAATGTGCGTAGAACATTGTTCCGGCTGATTATGAAACAGGAGAAAACCTGAAAGGGAAAAAGAGTTACTATAAATACCATATGAAAACAAAGATTTATCAAGACATGTAAGAAATCTGAAAATAAAAGATTCCAATTCTTTTAAATATAAGAACTATGAAAGGTTTAAGTAAAGTACAATACACACTTAAAAGAACCTACTGCTTAGTTTTGAGAGGGGAAGGAAAAAACCTCAAAATATTAAGAGCTGAAGGGAAAAGGGACACAGGAGCCAAATCATTTCCATACTCCAAAGAAAAGTGCCAGGATTTTGTTTAGTTGTTTAGTAAAAATTGTCACCAAACAACTCTTGTTCATTCTGAAGTTCCATCAAGTGTTCATTCCATTCCTATCTTGATTACCAACTGTGGAGTCTGACTGTGGCCAAAAGCTATATAATACGTTGTTCATGGCAAGAAAACTATGTCCAAGAAGAAAAACACTCAGGAACAGATACTAATTAATGTGTAAATTTCCATTTTTTTAAGAACCCTATTAACAACTGATACTCACCTAGATGCTTTATACAATAACTACTATCTCTTGACAAGCACTGTGATAATACACATTTCATATTGTATCAAATAAAGATAAAAAGGCGGTCGGCTCCATTTTACAGGTGACTAGTTAGAAAAACTGACGCTTAAAAGCTATTTTATATATAGTTTTCCCAACTCAGGAACTTGAAAAGCACTTGTCCAGTAATAATTTAAATACTATATTCAGGACAATGACACAGTATAATATTTATCTTATGACTGAAATAGCCTTAGTAGAAATATAAGTGTTATTCACATTTTATTTTTCTTTCAGCAAGCTATGTTATAAATACATAAAGGGAAAAAAAAAAGCACCTTAAAAACTCCAGCTTGGAGAGTACATTAACTGTGCATGTTTCCTATATTCTGTGTTGATAGTTCCCAAATATATATATATATATATATATTTTTTTTTTTTTTTAAGATTTTATTTATTTACTTGACAGAGATCACAAGTAGGCAGAGAGGCAGGCAGAGAGAGAGAAGGAAGCAGGCTCCCCGCGGAGCAGAGAGCCCAATGTGGGGCTTGATCCCAGGACCCAGAGATCATGACCCGAGTCGAAGGCAGAGGTTTTAACCCACTGAGCCACCCAGGCGCCCCAACAGTTCCCTTATATTATTTATTTTCCCTCTTTCACAGAAGATTAAAAAAATTCATTTTGCCAGATGAATTTTTTTCTAAAACGCCCAGAACTAGAAGATGTATGTCATGTTTTTACATAAATAAACTCAAGCACATCCATACCACATGAGAAGTACTTAAACATTTTAAAAACATTTTTGACCTTGAAATAATTATAGAGCAGGAGTCCCAGAAATAGTACAGAGAGGTCCCACTTATCCTTTAACTACTTTCCGCCCCCCCCTCCCCCGCCATGGTGACATCTTATATACATACAGTATCAAAACCAGGCCAGTGACACTGGTACAATGCGTATATATAATTCTACGCCATTTTATCACATGTGCAGATTTGTGTAACCAACATCGTAAGCAAATAAAATGCAAAACTAATTCATCAACACAAAACTCTTCCTCTCCCATCCTTTTAAATTGTCACACCCATTCCTTCCTCTCTACCATTCCTAAGCCCCACCAACCAACACTCTGTTCTTATCTCTAATTTTGTCATTTTGAAAATGTTATATAAATGGAATCATACAGTATGTGACCTTTTGGATTCAACCATAACACTCTTTGAGATCCACCCAAATTATTGCAAGTATCAGTAGTATGTTCCTTTTTATCACAGAGTAGCATTCCATGAGATGGATATACCACTATTTGCTTTGTCAATCATTTATTGAAAGATATTTGGTTACTTCCAGCTTGAGGCTATTTCAAATAAAGCTGCTATAAATATCTGTGTATACAGAATTTTAGTGAAAAGAGTTTTCATTTCTCTGGGACAAATGTCCTGACGTATGACTGCTGGGTAGCATGATAAGTGTATGTTTTAGTTTTAAAAGAAACTTTGACACCTATCAAAATCCTAGTGAGTTTTCTTATAGCTATTCACAAGATGTTTCTAATATTCATATGGAAAAGCAAAGGAATGAGAATAGGTGTTTTTTTTTTTTTTTTTAAGAATTGGGATGAATTTGTCTAACCAATTTAAAGATTTACATAGCTACAATAGCCAACACTGTATGGCAGACAGAAAAAGACACAGATCAATGCAATAGGATAGGGAATCCAGAAATCCACTTAAGTAAGTCCAACTGATTTTTCACAAAGATGAAGAAGCTTGACAAACTGGAAAGGATAGTTTTTTCAACAAATAATGCTTGGGTGACTGGACATCATCCACAGGTGGGAAAAAAAAGAATCCTGATCCAAACCTCACACATTATATAAAAAGTAACTCAAAATGTTAATTTTCAGAAAAAAAAAGATGGAAAAACCTTTGGTACACCTAAAGCTTGGTGTGTATATATATACATAAACACACACACACTTTTTTTTTTTGAGAGAGAATAAGAGTGAGCGTGCCAGAGCTAGCACATGTGCTCAAACACACAAGCCAGGGGGAAAGGGAGAAGCAGACTCCTTGCTGGGTAGGCCCCCCCCGGATCACAACCTGAGCAGAAGGCAGAGGCTTAACTGACTGAGTCAGCCAGGCACCCCAGTAAGTTTTTTCAGATGAGCACTAAAAACATGTCCCATAAAGGGAAAAAAAACCCAAATAAGGAAATTTTGTTCTAGGAAAGAGCTGAAAATGTAAAGATAAGGTACAAAATGGGGGAAAAAAATTGAAAATGACTTATCTGACAGGGACTTGGATCCAGAACAAAGAATTCTAAAAACTCAAGTAAAAAAGTCTCATTAGGAAACAGGCAAAAGAAATTTCACAAAGGACATAACAATGGCAAATAAGAACAAGAAAAGACACTCACCATCACCAGTCATTAAGAAAATGCAAATTCAGACCCATGAGAAATCACTGCACATCTATTATAAGACCTAAAATAAAAAGTAATGGCAATACCAAAGTCCAGTGAGGATATACAGAAGTTTCAACCCTTATACACTGCTAGTTAGAATAAAAATTCCTTTTTGAATTAGCTTTAAAAAAATCCAAAGTAAATAAACACTAATTTTCATATTTTTATAGAGAGACTATAAATTTTAAAATGAGACTTTGCTTACTTTACTGTGAATTAAGAACTGTGCCCATTCTTTCCAGTGATGTATAGAAAATATTTACTAGTTAAACATATCATAGGCAAGAGACTTCTTGTCTGTCAAAAATGTCTGAAAGGGTGGAGGATGGTGGTGCAAAAGTAATTCAGTCAGGTTTGCCTCCTCTCACTTAATGGCAAAGTGTCCTGAAATTCTCATTTGCTGAACCAGATGCTCCCAGGGGATCTCTAATTTACACAAGAAAAACTGTCTCCAAAGGGGAAAAAAACCAGACTTCATCAATTGCTCAATGTTGTGAACACTTTCTCTCAAATGTGAAATGAAGAAAAGAACTAAGGAATATGAAACTAGGAAAAATTCATATCAAACACTCTAAGGTAGAAGAACTAAATAACACCTCAATTATATCTTATATCCTGCTCAGCAGTATTTTATAGTTCAAAGTATGCTTCCCATAACCAAAGAATCTATGTTGCAAAGCAGTGTTTTTACTTTAAGCCTAAACATTTGTTATTTTGAAAATTAAGCTCCATCTACAGCACTATAAAGTCTACAGGATTTTGCAGAAATTCAATATGGCAGTCTGTTCTTAGAAACACGGTCACTGTCATACACAAGATGTCCCAAGTTTCACTGCAGAAGATAGCTGTATTTGAAAAAAAAAAAACCTCCTTAATATTTAGCTCTTAGAATATTGCCCACTGCATGTCAACTACTAAATACGTACTTAATGAATAAGGAAATGAGATACACCAAGTGATCTCATAATTGACACATGTAAAAAATTCTAGAGATTTTAGAAATTAATACTGGCTTTTTTCAACAGGTGTCAGTAGCTCATGGCCAGGACTTAAGCTCCTAGTCAGAGTACCATGCCTAAAATATCCCAGCTATGCAGAGGCAGAGATTCCTAAATAGATGCTTTCTTGGCATGGGATGGGGGTAACTAAAGCAGAGTGGTGCTAAAATTATTCTGGGAAACAATTAGCAAGAGGAAATCACCCTAATAACTAAAGGAAGCCTGAAGAACAGTGGTGGATCAAGTACTGGCTTATATCTAAATATGGAGAAAGTGTAATCATTGCCTCTAAACAATCTTTTTCCTTAGTATCACTATCCTTTAACCAATCTTAGAAAAAGAAGTTGATTAATCTCTGTAGATTTTGAATTTCTGTATATCTCTGTTAATCCTTTACAAAAGATCTTAGCATAAAGCCTGAATTTGGTCCCAGAGCATAGTTTAGCAATTTCATGATTTCTCATTTTTTTCCCTAAAGCAGCAAACTTTTCTCAATATATCCTAAAAAGTAATTTCATGTTTTTACAATATGAATTATGGTATTTCACTGTTAGAAAACAGGGCAGGACAATGGTTGTATAAATTGGTATGACCTCTTTGAAGGGCAATTTGCCAACATCTTATGAAAACCTCAAACACTGATACTTTTAAACCAGAAAATGCACTTCCAGTAACAATGCCAAAGATATACTTGGAGATGTAAAATATTTATAACAAAAAAATCTTAAAAATCTCACTAAGATCTAAGAATTTTGTGTGTCCATCTTCTCCATGACCGTTGTATGAGTTAAGTACTGGCCCATTTTACAGAGTGGAAAAGAGAGAAAAGGAGAGGACAATGTGCCAAAGGTCACTAGCATATAATGCAAGTGGGAACTTGAATTTCAGAGCCCACATCTCTAACTGCAACACTGTGTTGCCCTGCCAGCATGAATTTTAACAGCAAAATATTAGAAATAACTTACCAAGCTGCTAATTAGTGACTTTTAACAAAATACAGCCATATAACAGAATTTTGTGTGGCCTTAAACTATGACATACATATGTGTATTTTTTTTTTAAAAGGTGGGCTCTAATATACATTTAATGCTCTTGCATAAAATATCTGTGGCATACAAATGAAACTGATGACACTGGTTACCTTTGGAAGGTGAGCCTGCTGGGAAAGTGAGACCTACCTTTTTGTACTGTTAACTGGGAACATACACAAATATTACGTACTCAAAGTAAATACCAATACTGGATGTCAAGACACAATCCTGCTTTGCCATTAACTGGAAAGTTAAGCTGCTTAGTCTGTGTGGTTCATTTTCACAAACTATAAACACCTGGAAGACTGAAATTCAGGGATTTACTAACTTTGGAGAACTATACCTAACTCATGTAAGAATGTAATTATCTCTGAGGGATTGGGGAGTGTCTCAGGAACAGAAGTTATTTCCAACCCTGCACACTAACACTGGTACTAACATTCTTTGAACAAGAGTTTTACAATCAGAAGGTCCTAGATTCAAATTCGGCTCCCTCCTTAGTTCTTCAGTAAGGGTTAAAAGTTACTTAACATTTGAGTCTTAGCTTACACGTCTATAAATTGAGGATATTTACCAAGTAGGGTTATGAGAACGAAACGGAACAGCAAACACAATCCCACTAGGTTTAAGTAAACAGTAACTTTGAAAAAAAATCACACAGCAGATCATATACAGATCAGCACAATAATGCCTAACAACCTGACATCACATTTAAACAAATAACACAAAACCTTTATTTCTCAAAAATTAGAAATTTCCCTTCTGTGCAAAACTGTAAAAGATAAAATTTCTCAGAATATGTGTTCCAGTAAATAGAAATTCATCAGGAAAGAATCAACTTTAAAAATACTTTAAACATATGCCACTCAAAGAGGAAAACTTAATTCCTGAGTGTACTAATGTACTGTCCTTATAAACAACAAAAAAATTAAATTAGGTTACACTTCACCAATGTAATTCTAACTTTGTATAAAACACACTATGTCCATTAGTTATGCACTGCTGTCACCTCAACCATTTACGAACTGTTAATAATTTAATCACTGGATATGGTATATGTCATCAGTGTCTTTTTAAAAATAATTATGAGTTGCTTCCAACATTAAAAAAGGAAATTTAATGACTACAATTTAGGAAAGCTTCTCCAGTCCCCGTCTCCAAAATTCTGCCGACTCACACAAGTCACTGGCATTTGCATTCATTTTATGAAAATAAGAATTTTTTTTCTGGAATTCAGTGATGATTCTAAACAGCATTATGAGAGCAAATATTAATCTTCGCTTGCAAAGAGAGCCGATAAACACAAGCCTTTACCGGAAAACCTTAAAAAAACACAAGCGCGTTTTTGAACGCTTAAGACAGCCTAACAAATCATTGGATGGGCAGACTAGACCTCCAGCGTTTTCTTCCTTCAAATTTGGAGGAGGCTGCTAGGTCTGGCAGCACTAGACAGTGTCACCCCACTCTATCACAGCAGATCAATCTTTCCCGGCGAGCAAAAAGACGTCAAGTATTTCTCAGAAACACACACCTTCCCAAAGCATCCCTGTATCAGCATCAAAACACTCAATATCCTAATCATTAAAAAAGTCGGGGGGGGGGAACCAATTAGGCTAATTCCCTCGGAATCAAAAGCAACTTCCCTTGGTCGGGCTTTCTATTGGTCTGTCCAATATGTAATATTCCCAACAACATTTTCCTTTAAAAAGGGGGAGGGGAGCAGCAGCAGTCCCTGGAGAGGGGCCCGCGGCGGTGTTGAGGCCCCACAGCGCCCGCGAAGGCTCTGCCCGCACATCTCCGACCCCCGCACCCAAGCTCGGCGCACGGCTGCTGCCCCCTCGGAGCTGCCAACGCGGGCACCGACCTGCCGCCGCCTCCCGCCCCGCGTCTTCCTAGACAGCCATTTTTACCGGAGTAGGCGGCCCAGTCCCCAGAGCGGGCTCGTTCAAACCTCCGCCTCTCCCTCCGCGGCCCAGGGTTTCCTCTACCTCTTCCAGGAGATGCGGCTCCCGGGGGACTGGCGGAGTAACGGCTTTTTCCGCCTTGGAACGGACCAGAACCATTTGTTACCAAACAAGCGATAATGCGGGCCCAGGCTGCGCGGGTCCTGGTCGAGGGCGGGCCCAGGGGAAGAGGCCTGGGCGGGAGGCGCTGCCGTTCCGGAGCTCGGAGGGTGGCAGCACGGCCAACGTCCTGGGGCGCGGCGAGTGCTCTTCTCCCTCGTTTTCCCCCCCGGCCCCTCCAGTCCAGCTCCTAGACAGCCAGGCGGCAGGGAAGGGGTAGGCGGAGGGAGCCCTAGAATAAGAGGGGCTGGTCCAGTATCTTACCTTGCTCTCCGCCGGGGAGCTGGGCGGGCTGGGTGGCCTGGGGAGGGGAAAAGGGTCGGGGGAGGGGGCGGGGAAAGGGGGGGAAGCCCCTGTGAGGTGTAGCTTTGGAGCAGCTCCCGCCGCGGCAACAGCCACCGCCTCCTTTCCGATTCACTCAAACAAACAAGATGGCTGCCGTTACGCCGCGGCTCTTCCTGCCGCCCAAATCCTCGGTTCAAATCGGCAGGATGTTTACGGTCAAAATGGTATCTATGCGCCTGCGCAGCCAGCCTGAGCCCTAGAAGGAGCGACGCAGGCGCAGTGACCATTTCCTTTTCTTCGGAACCCCCCCACCCCTCCACCGCCCTCTGGTTGTGCGGCCCCAAACTGAGCAAGCGTAAAAGTGATTCTCTTGCCAGAGGGTCTTCAAGTGTTGCGGACCTGGCAGATAGCGCATGCGCAGTGCTTGCCAGTGGAGTGACTATCTGGGTTTACCTTTATTCCAACGCTTGTTTTAGAGGGAGTATCTGTTGTGCAGATTTGTTTGCCAGGACACACAAATTAATTTTAATGGTTCCATAGTGACGAAGATAACATAAAACCCTTAAGATCCACAAAATGTGGGTGGTTCATTGAGTCAATCTATATTTATAGATGGTGTTCTCCGAACCATGTGTTGTGATAGATAGGGTCTAGGGCGTAATGATGAAACTGAAGGAGATAGTACGTGACTTCATGAAGCTTCCGGTATAGCTAGGGAGGAATTTTTAGAAATACTTTTGCCACAAAAAAGCCAAATGTACAAGGAGACCCAAAAGTGGGGAATTGGGGAGTGGAAGAGAAGGTCTTCCTTGAGCAATTGATGAGGAGCTGGGATGTGGAGGTTGAGTTCCCAAGAAGAGAGAACATCGTGTCATCATGTGCAAAAGTCTCATGGCAGAGTGTCATGTGTCTGGACACTAATGGAGGCTTCTTCATTTTAGAAAGACCATTCAGGCATATTGGAGAGGACTGGAGTAAATGTCTAGGTGTAATTTCTGGTCGTTTGTGGGTTTTTTTTTTTTAAAGGAAATAAAACCAGCAGGACTTGGTCAACAGATTCCTTATGAGGTTGTAGTAGAGGGAGTTGCAAAGATGATTCCTCTGGTTTGGGACTTACTTGCAAGGGTTAAATGGACTGGACTGGGAAGCCATACACTGAGACAGAACAGATGGAGGAAGGTTATATGAAGATTAGCTTTTTTTGTTGTTCAGTTTGTTGTCTATCCACCATCAAGTGTCCATTCTCTCCGTGGCCTCCTTAACTTGTCTCTCCACTCCCATTCTTGTCTTCCTTCAATTATTCCCTTCCCTGCAAAGAACCTTTGCAGCCTAAAGAACCTTTCCAAAACACATGTCTAATCACTCCCCTCCCCTTCTAAAAACTCTTTCATAGCTTTCAGGTTATTACCCAGAATACTTAATGAAGCCCCTGCCTCCTGCTCTAGGTTCCTCTGCTGCTTGCTCCCCCCTTTCTCACTGTGCTCAGACACTCCACTTGCTAAATAATCAAATGCACTCTGAGCACTTCTGCCTCAAGATTTTTGCACGGGCCGTTTGCTGTGCTTAAAACAGTCTTGCATTTCCATCCCTTCCCCTCGGTCTAATTCTTAATCATCCACATCTTAATTCCACAGTTACTTCCTCAAGAGAGTCTTCCCTGATCCTCTGTATTATTTAGGGTAATGCTATTACTATAAAATAGATCCCCTCCTTACCCCAAATTTCAGGGCTTTACAAGATGGCCCTGCCATTTACTGCCTGTATGGGGATAATAATTTTCATGATTTTTGAAAGAATGAAATGAGATCATATATACAAAGTACATGACATAATGCTGGAAACTGAGTAATTACTCAGTAAATTGTGGCTATTATTCTTGTTCCTTCTATTTTCTGAACAACGAAATAGCCAGCAAGGTAGGGTAAATCTTTATCAGATACCCAACTTTTAAGAACATTGAAAATACTTGGATACTCTAAATGTCCCTCTTAACTATACTTGCTCTAGGCCCACTTTGTAATCCTTATTTGAAAATATATCTCCCTCTCCACTCTCCCCTCCTTTTCTCTCTTTCTCCCTCTTTCTCTCTTCCCCACTGCTTCTCCTCCCCCTCCCTCTCTCCCTCCAGTACTGAATTCTCAAGGTACTATCACTTCTTCTCTCTGGAACTATTTTATATTCTTATCCATTAGATCTCCACCCAAGCCCACCTTCTTCCCTTTCGTGGATTTTATATAATTTCTTCATATACATCCCTAGTCCCCTAAATCTGCTAGATTTAATTCTTTTGAACAAGGTATATGTTCTGTTTTGTCTCAAAGTCCCATCCTATCAACATATTCATTCATTTCTGTGTATTAAAATGTCAAGTTAACTTTTCTTGTTACAGAAGTTAGCTGCAGTCAGCATCTCCTTTATCTGGAAAGGACTTACCTGGAAAGACTTATTTGATGAATCTGCATAAGTTAATTTTAATAATTGTGAACTTGTTTGACTGAGACCATGACGGGGCTGATTTAAATTATAGCTTTAATTTTCCTTTAGTTGAACACAGTCGGCTTTTCTTTTCTTTTCTTTTTAAGATTTTATTTATTCACTTGACAGACAGAGATCACAAGTAGACAGAGAAGCAGGCAGAGAGAGAGGAGGAAGGAGGCTCCCCGCTGAGCAGAGAACCCGATGTGGGGCTCCATCCCAGGACCCTGGGATCATGACCCGTGCCGAAGGCAGAGGCTTTATTTAACCCACTGAGCCACCCGGGTGCCCCATGGCTTTTCTTTTCTGATTACTTAGTTGATTACTTGTCTGATTTGGGACAATCACTGAAGAACTGGATGCTGCCATCATCCTATGTTTATGAAAGCAACTGTGCTCTTTCTGTCTTACTTCACAATGACATACACACCCGTAACTGAGACTTAATGTGAAATAAAAAATGTTACAGAAAAAGACAACCAACTGATAGCAGAATTATTTAAGAATTAAACACAATTCTGTAGACTTATTCCTCTGAATTGCCAAATTTCAAAAACAGAATTAATTATATATTATTTGTATATATATTAAGTAGGAGGCATTGCATTAGGAGAGAAATAAGGAAAATGGATAGATTTTCAGGAGTATTTCAATGACAGTAATGGGCAAGTAGTGAACATTTTGCCCCAGAATTTTAAAAAATCTCCTTAAACAAAGAAAAATCAGAGTATAAAATATTTCTTGCATGAGACTCTTAAACCTCATTAAAGAAAATCCAGAAAGACTGAATAATTTCTTTCAGATTTGGGGCTAGGCAGAGAAATGGATAGAAAGTAACTGAAAAAACAATTGTAGATTCTGGCTTTTCTTGTCAATATCCTTTTTATCTGTAAAAGAGACTGTACTGTTTTGGTCAAAAAGGAAATGCATTTTAAGGACAACAATCCTAGTTGAAAATATTATAATCAGACAAAAAAGTTATATAAGAAGCAGACAGATTAAGGACAAAACATTGAAATATCAATTCTTAATATGCTCAGATATTAAGAAAAGGATTGGTAATGGGGTGTGAGAGAGGGTTTTGTAAGTCACAGAAATGGTAGATCCTATTCATAGCCACATGCTCAGCGTGGGGCACAGGGATTTGAGTCAGTATTGTGCTCTCTAGAGGGGCCGCAAGTATCTCTGTCCGGGTGTACGAAAGGTCTGCACAGGCAAGTAGGTTTCAGCAAAGAATCGCAAAGGGCCAGAGCAGGCCCTGGGATCTGCAGGTGTGTGGGGCAGGGGCGACTGGGAGTTTGTCAAAAGTTAAGGTTGAGACCAAGGAGTGCTCCAGACGCAGAAGCAGGGTCAGGGGCTACGCTAATTACTTAGACTTCTCTCAGAAAATGTCCTCGTGCTAACTGCATTTCAATACTGAGAGCAGTTTTAACTCTTAAGCTGGAAGTTTTTGTGTGTGTCCGTTTGGATTCATTCCTTCTGTTTTCAAGCCCATCATCTCTTCTGTGCCTCCTACGGTACCTTCGAGACTGGGTGTTTATTCAAAAGCAGATGGATAGTGTTTCCTCTGAACCCTTCCAGCCATTGCAGAATGCAGACATTTTTATTGTTGTAACATGATTCACTTTGTTCCTTTCATTCTGCGAAACTGCTTACTAAAAATAGTAGGACAATTTGGAAGCAAATAAGGTTGGGTAGATCTCTTAAATCCTATATGACTAACAAGGTAACATCTTAATGAAAAGTCCTTGCCTACTTAAAAAAGACAAGTTAAATTACCATTAATAAAGAAGTAATGCAGTAAATATAGTACTTTTCCTAAAAAGAAGGTGATGGTGGCTTGTTGGAAGAGGTGGAAAGGAAGGTAAAAGCTGCCGAGTTATGAGACAGGGGCAGAGATAAATGAAACTCTAGCAGTAAGCACTTCAGAGACACAGCTTGTGGCTAAACCGAGCCAAGAGCTGACCTGAAGTGAATGGGCATCATGTACAGTCCCCTGTCCTCCGTGGCCTCAGCTGTGTTAATGTGCTTTGCTTTAACTTGATGGGACAAAAAGTTAATGAGCCGGGGAAAGGAATCATACCTGAACTATTGTTAACTTGCATGTAATTTGGAAATTATTTCCCTATCTGCTAATCCTGTGTGAGGAATTAACACTATTAAATAAACTCACAATGAAAAATAATGGATCAAAATTATTTCCCTAAGACTAAAGGCAAACTTTATTATCAATGAGGTCTGATATATTCATGGTAGAATGGCAGAGAATGATGCTTGGCTAACTTTAATAGGCTTATAACTTGGGAACTTGTGAAACTGCTAATTTGTATTTGGCAGTTTGGGGTGGGGTCCAAAATTCTTTTTTTTTGGTGGGGGGGACAAGTTTCCAGGTATTTTGAGGCTGCTAGTACATGGACCACATCAAGCAACAAAGATTTTTTACACAACAGACTTTGGAACTAAGTAGACCTGAGTTTATATCATGGCTCTTCCATTTAGTAGCTGTGTGACCTTCAACAAGTTGCTCAACTTCTCTGACACTCAGTTTTCTCATCTGTAAAATCAGGCTAATTATATCTATACCCTCTTGGTTGTGGTGTTCACTACCCAAGATGATCTAAAGCATCTAGCATAGTGGTTGGCACATTATTTAAAACCAATAAATAACAGTTACTATTCTAATATCATTGTAGTTGGATCTGATAATTTTCTCTTTCACTATTCACATAGAATAAAGATCTATATTGAGTTCTATGACAAAATCTGAGATTCGCTTCCCAACATTTTCCTCTTTTCCTTTGGTTTGGCATATGGCTCCAGGTAAAACATTACATTTCCCAACCTCTCTTGCATATAGATGTGGTGAAGTAAATATGTTCTATTCAGTGATATGTGAGTGTTCATAAAAGATTTAAGAAGGAGCAGCCCAGACTTCTTTTTCCTTCATCTTGCTGAATGAAGGAATGTGGAATGTGGATGTGATGGCTGGTGCTCCAGCAGCAAGTCAGAACCATGAACACAAGGGTTATGCTAAGGGTATTAGAGCAGTGAGATGGATATGTTTGGATCCATGATAACTTTGTAGAGCTCTCATGTGACCTCTCAAGTGCCCACCTCCAGACTTCTTTCTTCCAAAATAAGAGAAATAAAGTCATGCCTTTTTTGATATTTTTGTTTCTTCTATTATTTGCAGCTGTATCCAGTCCTCCACTGATACAAACACTTACCTGGTTCAAGTGCTTTATAAGATACAAGGGATATAAAAATGAATGTCTAGTCTCTAACTTCAAGTACCTCAGTCTTCTATGTTATATCATTTAGTGGTCTTTCATAGAGTATTTTATATTTTTTAATATATTTTATAATATATTTTATTTATATTTATATTTTATAATTTCATTGAAAGAATTTTGTCACCTATAAACATCACTTTCAAGCACCCTTGAAAAGCACTCATTTTGATGATGCAGATGAGTCTCCCACTAAACGTGTTCTTTCAAGTCTTTGTCATACATTCCATTTTTTCTTTTAAAACCACTTTTAAATCATAGAGGAGAAAACCAGGACCTGCAAATCAATAGTCATGGCCAGTTTCTCCAGCATTTTTCTTTAGCCTTCACAGTCACTAGCTTCATGGTAAAGAAATAA
This sequence comes from Martes martes, assembly GCF_963455335.1. NCBI lineage: Eukaryota > Metazoa > Chordata > Mammalia > Carnivora > Mustelidae > Martes > Martes martes. Next base: position 22,278,013 of record NC_137891.1, on the reverse strand, counting down.
ATTGACATGTTTAATCCCAAGACTTGGCAGTTCCCTATTCTAGATTTTAGGTTCACTGGCAATACTTCACAGGTTTCCTTTGAAGGCAGCATTTCATGTTCTCTGAAATTGTTATGAGATGATGAATATGTTGAGCCCAGAAAGCTTTTTATTACATTTCTCTCCAAGATGCTGTCTCCTAAACCAAACAGCATTTCTCTTTGGCCATGTCAAGTCCATATAAGAGAGTCTCTGTAAATGTTGTACAATTATCAAGGTGCAACAGTCGTGGGTTATTCCTGGGATAGAGTTTTCTCACTAGAATCTTTTCCTTCTTAGCATTATATTGAATATAGGTAACTATAGCTGCTTCTCAGGATGGTTCAGAATCCATCATCCTTTGTTAGCAAAGGTACATCTGGTATAAATCTCTTTTCTTATGCACTTTATTTTTTCTATGGAATCTGTTGGATTCAATTTATGTTAATGTTTTACTTCAACTGTTGACAGGATCTTAAGTTGCAGAATAAAAGTTTTAAAACAGGGCAAATTCTTTGTCTACTAGCTCATGGAAGGTCAGGTTCAAAATGATGATAGTAGGGATGCCTGGGTGGCTCAGTCAGTTAAGCATCTGGCTTTTGATTTTGGCTCAGGTCATGATCTCAGTGTCATGAGATTGAGGCCCACCTCAGGTTCCAAACTCAGCACGGAGTCTGCTTGTCCTGTTCCGTCTCACTCTGCTCCTCCCTCTGCTCATGCAGGCATGCTCACTCTCTTTCTAAAATGAAATCCTTTTTAAAAAGGATGATAGTAAAAAATTACTTATTTTACGTGTGAAATAGTATATGGTTATATTTTTATTTTTTTAATATTCTGATACTTTACATCTTTATTAATTGTTCTTATCTAGTTCTAGCAGTTTCTAAGGAAGACATTAAAATCTCAAATTATAATTATGGAATTGACTATCCCTTTATTTCTATCAATTTTTAATTAATATATTTTAAAACTCTGTTATTAGGCTTACATACATTTATGACTGTTATCACTTCCTAATAAACAGATTCCTTTTATCATTATAAAAATGTCTTTATCATTAATAATGATCTTTGTCTTGAATTCTGTTTTATCTGCTATTAATTTCACCACACTCTTCTTATTTTTACTATTCACATGGTATGTATTTTTCTGTCTGTTTACTTTTTCTTTTTTAAAGATTTTATTTATTGACAGAGACAGCAAGAGAGTGAACACAAGCTGGGGGAGTGGGAGAGGGAGAAGCAGGCTTCCCACTGAGCAGGGAGCCCAATGCCAATGCTGATGCCTGGCTCAATCCCAGGACCCTGGAATCATGACCTGAGCCGAAGGCAGACGCTTATTGACTGAGCCACCCAGACGCCCCCTGTCGTTTACTTTTTAAAAAACTAAAAAAAGTTTTGGGGTACCTGGGTGGCTCAGTGGGTTAAAGACTCTGCCTTCGGCTCAGGCCATGATCCCCGGGTCTTGGGATCAAGCCCCACATCGGGATCTCTGCTCCACAGGGAGCCTGCTTCCTCCTCTCTCTCTCTGCCTGACTCTCTGCCTACTTGTGATCTCTGTCTGTCAAATAAATAAATAAAATCTTTCAAAAAACTGAAAAAAGTTTTTATTAAGTTTTTAAATCTTTTAATTCTAGTATAGTTAACATGCAGTGTTATATTAGCTTCAGATGTACAAGATGATGATTCAACAATTCTATACATCTTTATTCAGTGCTCATCATGATGAGCCATCCCCCCACCCACTCTCCCTCTGATATGCTTTATTTATTTTAAGTGAGTACCCTCAGTTAAAGTTTTTTTTTTCCCAACATTTTTTACTTGAAGCATACTTCGGAATACATGTTTCTCAAAGATACATATAAAACATCTTATCCAAGAAAAATAGAATGCACGTTTTCTTCAAATACACACAGAAGAATCCCCTGCTTAAATCACATAAAAAGAGACATAGCAAATATTACAAATTTAAGAAGACTGAAATATAACAAGTATGTTTTCCAACCACAATGGTAAAAACTAAAGATCAACAATAAAACCCAGCTGGAAAATCTACAGTGTAAATATTAAATATTTAATTTATAAATATTAAATAACACACTACTGCAAAAACAATGGACCAAATCAGAAGTCAAATGGCAAATCAAAATATGTCTCAAAAAAAAACCCCACAAATATTCCCAAACCTATGGGACGCAGGAGAAGCAAATGTTACAGTGAAATTTATGCTGTAAATGCTCATATTAAGAAAAAAAAAGTTCAAATAAACAACATTACAAGGAATTAGAAAAATAAGAAACTTAGTTGAAATTTAGTAGAGGAAGGAAATAACGATGGAAAATCAGAAATAAATAAAATAGAGACCAGAATAAACAATAACATAACATTGAAAGTAATGACAGTTTTTTCCAAAAAGATAAAATTGGCAATGATTTAACTACATTAACTAAGGAAAAAAGAGGGAAGACTCGAAAACCAAAATGAGAAATGAAAGAGAAAACAATACAACAGATAACCACAGGAATACATAGTGTGATAACATATTACTATAAACAATTATATATGGACATGTCAGATAACTCAGAGGAAAAACCCAGATAATTCCTAAAAATGCACAAGTTACCAAGACTGAATCATGCATCTTGAATCCAAGAAGTAGGAAATCTTCTTAGACCAGTAATAAGAATTTAAGTTGAATTGGGAATCAAAAATCTCTCAGCACTGGGCACTGGGCACAGGGTGTTATACAAAACTGATAAAGTACTGAATACTACATCTGAAACTACTGATTACTGAAAGTTGGTGAATTGAATTTAAATTAAAAAAAAAAAAAGTCCCAGTGCAGAAAAGCCCAAATCACATGGTTTCACTGGTGAATTCTACCAAACATTTAAAAAAATGACAAGCTTTATAAAAATCTTACAAATAAGGGAATAGAGGGGACACATTCCAAATCATTCCATCAGGACAGTATTACACTGATACCAAAGCGGGATAAAAACAATACAAGAACAAAAAAAGTCTAGTTTGTCCAATATAAGTATAGCTACCTTGAGTTTCTTTTGACATCCATTTGTGTGATAAATGTTTCTCCATCCTGTCACTTTCAATCTGCAGGTGTCTTGTGGTCTAAAACGAGTCTCTTTTAGGCAGCACATAGATGCATCTTTTTTTTAAAATCCATTTTGACACTCAAAGTCTTTTGATTGGAGCATTTAGTCCATTTACATTTAAAGTAATTATTGATAGAAATTATTTATTGCCATTTTATTACTTGTTTTGTTGTTGTTTCTGGAGATTTTCTCTGATCATTTCTTATCTTTGTCGTTTTTGGTGTCCTTTGCATTCAAAGGTCCCTTTTAATATTTCTTGCAGGGCTGGTTTAGTGGTCACAAGCTCCTTTAGTTTTTGTTTGCCAGGGAAACTCTTTATCTCTACTGTTCTGAATGAGAGCCTTGCTGGATAGAGTATACTTAGCTGTAGATTTTCACTACTATTCACTACTTAGCTATAGATTTTCACTACTCACCACTCTCAATATATCATGCCACTCCCTTCTAGCTTGCCAAGTATCTGTTGAGAAATCTCCAGCTAGCTGTATGGATTTCCTTTTGTAAGTTAAGGATTTCTTTTGTCTTGCTGCTTTTAAGACTTTTTATCACTATATCTTATAAATTTAATTACAGTATGTCTTGGGGTTGGTCGCTTTTGTTGATTTTGATGTGAGTTCTCTGTGCCTCCTGGATCTGGATGTCTGTGTCCTTCCCCGGATTAGGGAAGTTTTCTGCTATTATTTCTTGAAATAAATTTTCTGCCCCCTCTTCTCTCTCTTCTTCTGTGACTCCAATAATATGAGTATTATGTTTGATGGAGTCACTGAGTTCCCTAAATCTATTCTTGTGTTGCATAATTCTTCTCTCTTTTGTTCAGTTTCATTATTTTATCTTCTAGGTCACTAATTTATTCCTCTGCTTTTTCCAGCCTGCTATTCATTGCATGAAGCCTGTTTCCAATCTCACTTATTCCATTCCTCATCTATGATTGATTCTTTTTTAACTTTTATCTCTTGTAAGGGTCTCACTGATATCTTCTTTTCTCAAGCCAATGAATAGCCTTATGATTGTTGCTTTAAATTCTCCATTAGTCATGTTAACTTTTACCTGTTTTGCTTAGATCTCTGGCTATGGCCTTATGTTGTTCTCTCATTTGGGATGAATTCCTCCATCTTGGAATTTTGTCTAAATCTCTGCCCTCTTCTCTGTGTTAGAAGACCTAGTTATGTCTCCCGCTTCTGAAAGTAATGGCCTTATGAAAAAGACAAGGTCATATAGTGCCCAGGGTCTGGTACTTCAGGGAGTCTCCAGTGTGTGCTGTATGTGCTCCCTATTTTGGCTGCTCTATCCTTTAAGACAATCATTTGCAGAAGTTCTCTTTGCCTGCTGTGGGCAGTGTTTGGTCCCTGGCCTTAAATGTGGTGATTTCTAACTAGGTGTGCTCTGGTGGGCTTGTGAAATGACACTTGACACCAACTCTACCAGTACTGAGGCCCTCTAGAACTCTGGTCAGGAGATACGATGTGGGCAGGGCTTTGTACTGGTCTTCTGGGGTAGGAGACCACCACGCTGAGACTGAAGCAAGCTTGACTGAAAAGGGCAGTCCCTCCACAGTGCAGAGAGGTGGGGCTTGGTGTAAGCAAGTTAGGCAGCCAGTGTCAGAGCTGCACTGCTTCCTGCAGGTAGCTCTGTGTTTATGCTGAGAGAGGGATGAGGGAAACGGCACCAGTCAGGTCCTTTGTTTCCAGAGAGGCATCTCCATGAATTATGCCTCTCAGGAAAGTGCTCCTAGACTAGTGAATAATCTCCCCACTGTATGCCCCAGGCATTCTTCAGATTGTGGTGTCCATGCCGTCTGCCCCTGGATTGATTGCCTGCCTTCTCTCTAGGAACAAGACAGTGTCCTCCGGGCTCTATACCAGCCAAGCTCACTGACCTTTAATACTCCCAGCTTTAAGCCCTGTTGGTTTTAAGAACTCATGAAATTCAGCCCCTCTCACTTTCCAAGCCAATGACTGAGAAAACGTCCTCCTTGTGCATTCTCCTGTGTACTCCTCTCTCTTGCCCTCTTCTGTAACCATGGCTCTCTCTCCTCCACAGCACTCCCCATCTGTTTCTCCCATAAACCACATCTCTGTACTTCCTACCTTCTTTGATGTGGCCTCTTTTCTCCCTTTATTTGTGGAGTTTGTTCTGTCAGTCTTCAGGCCAATTTCTGGGGTATTTAGGATGATTTGATCGTTATTTAGTTGTGTTCATGGGACAAGATGAGCCTAGGGTCCTTCTACTCTGCTGCCATCTTGTTATTCCACTTGTGGCTATATTTTTAAAGAGCACCATTATCCTTTAGAGATCCATAATAAAATATTTACATGTTAAATGACAGGATGTTTGGCAGGTAATTCAGAATAATCCCCCAAAAGTAGGAAGAGGAGTGGATAGGATTATAAATAAAACAGGATTGGCTGTGAGTTGATAGTTGTTGAATATGGGTGAAGTGTATATAAAGGATCACTTTATCTCTTTACCTTTGCATATGCTTAAAATATTGAAAATTTTAAAAAAGTAAAAATATGAGATTGAGACATGAATAATTTTAACCTTAAATAAGCAAATTTCCAAAGATTTACAGAATATTTTTCAAACAGCATTTACTGTCAGCCATTTGGAATTTATTAAAGTACATTCATTTATATATATATATATATATATACATATATATATATATATATATAAAACCACCCAATCTGACAAGTTATTCATCTCTTTCATTCATCAACAATCAATTGGAAATAGGATTTCTCATTCACACACCTTGCTGTTAGCACAGACCCTTTATCTATTCTCTCACTATGGGAAGGAGAACTGAGGTGAAATCTACCTGGTATTTTAAGCATGCATTAGTTAGTCTGATGGTCTTTCATGTCTTATGTTGCTTCCCTACTGTCATCATTCATTTTTCTTTTTTTTTAATCATAGTGAGGCCACGGATACCAGAGGCAAAGGTGGGTCATGATTTCATCTGTTAAGGATCTAGCAGGTCAATGGTGATCTTCATTTTTTCATCCTGAGGTGAGCTCTGCCAGCCTCTGTATCTGTCTGGTAACCATACATCTAATCATCCATTCAACAAGTATCTTTTTGATAAAATGTTATGTGATGGCAAGATTTCCCATATTTTAGAAACTTAATTCTTCCCTTCATATCCCCTTCCAGCTACTGTACTCAGTTTCCCTTTAGAACAAAACATCTTGAAAGAATTGGTTATGTTTTCCACCTCCAATTCCTTCCCTTCCACAATTTATCTTTTTATTGTGGTAAAATACATATAAAATTCACCATTTTGGCCATTTTGTGGTGTATAATTCAGTGGCGTTAGTGCATTCACAATGTTGTACAACCATCACTACTATCTAGAATATTTTCATCACCCCAGAAGAGAACCCCACATCCATTCAGCAGTCATTTCCTATTTTCTCTTCCCTCCAGCCCCTAGAAAACACTAATCCAAGGATTTTCTTATTCTGGATATTTCATATAAAAGGAATTACACAGTATATGACATATTTCTTGCCTTATTCTCTCTCTCTCTCTTTTTAAAAGATTTTATTTATTTATTTGGCAGAGAGAGAGATCACATGTTGGCAGGAAGAGAGAGAGGGGGAAGCAGGCTCCCCACTAAGCAGAAAGCCCAATGTGGGGCTTGATCCCAGGACCCTGAGATCATGACCTGAGCCGAAGGCAGAGGCTTAACCCACTGAGCCACCCAGGCGCCCCTCTTGCCTTATTCTCTAACTTAGCATAATGTTTTCTAGATTCATCCACATTGTCGTTGTGTACTTACTTCATTCCTTTCTATGACTGAACAATGTTCCAGATATACCAGATTTTGTTTATCCATTCATAAGCTGATGAACATTTGGATTGATACCACCTTCTGTCTCTTGTGAATAATGTTGCTATGAACATTTGTGTACAAATATTTGTTTGAATACTTGTTTTCAATTCTTTTGGATATATGCTGAGGAGTAGAATTGCTAAGTTACATGATAATTACTGAGGCATAGGGAATCTCTTTCCCAGAGTCTGTACTATTTTAGATTCTTACCAGCGATGTACCAGAGTTCCAGTATCTCTATATCTTTACCAACACTAGTTATTTTATGTTTCATTTAAAAAAATTTATCTGAGTGGATATGAAGTGATATCTCATTATGATTTTAATTTGTAGTTTCCTAACTAATGGCATTAGCCATTTTTTTCATGTGCTTGTTGGCCATTTATATATCTTCTTTGAAGGATGTCTATTCTAATACTTTGTCCATTTTTAATTGGGTTGTCTTTTTGTTGAGCTGTATGAATTCTTAACATATTCTGAATAATAGATCCTTATCAGATACGTGATTTGCAAAGTTTCTCTACAATTGGTCATTCTTACAAAGTGCAGAGCCTAAGGATCTCAAATGTTCTGATATTCAATAGCGTGGGCTGAAAGTATAGATTAAAAACTGTAGTTTGCCTATAGGCTCATTATTAGCAGAAATAAAAAATATTTCAAATTCTTCAGTGGTAAGCCATAGTAGAATCTATTTCTAATACCTGAACACTTCCCCAAATATTGAAGTATTTAGATAAGCAATTTAATTCTCAGACTGATACTGGAAATATTGTCTTGGACTACAATTAAAATGAATGTTAATGGGTTTAAGGAAGAACACCACAACTGAAATTCAATGTTTTTGAGTCTTTCCTGTTGCTGGACCTTGGTGAAATAATATATATATTGATTAAATTTAATGTACTAGATTACCAGGCTTGGAAATTTGTCCTGACATTACAACCGATATTTGGAAGTCAATAGACTCTTGACATTTGTGTAAAATAAAGATACCACATGCAGAATTCTTACAAATGCCCTAGAGATGACCTGTCGATCAGGGTCTACCCAGGAGATAGAAATCACTTAGTAATTTGAGTGGTACATTTTAATATAAAGAATTACTTACTATTTAATAATAAACTAATAATGAATTTATAGCATGGAATTAACTACTAAGGGATTTAATAGTTAATAGTTAACTAATAACAGAGGATTAACGACTAAGCAATAAAGAGAACTCAGAATACAAGAACAGTAGATACAGGGAACAGTTGCTACCTCTACAGCTGAGGGCCAGTAGCCATGGAATGAAAAGAAAGGAGGCCAACACTGATACCCAGACCATGGTGGAGAGGGTGTGGCTGTGGCCTACTTAATGGCAGAGAAGTCTACTGCAGTGTGACCAGTCACGGCTGACTGGAAACAGCCAGCTGGGGCACCAATGAAACTAGCTGGTAATCAGTATTCTGGGACATTGGGGAAACTCATTGGGAAACTCCCCTCTGAGGTGCTAGTGAGACTTGGTAGTGGTCCTGGCAAAACTTGCTGGAGCATGAATACTTCTAGGTGTCCCACAGGTTGCTTGCTTTGAAGAGTTGTGGGAGCAGAGTGCCTGGGTGGCCAGTTGGTTGAATTTCTGCTTTCAACTCAGGTCATGATCCCAGGGTCCTGGGAGCCAGTCCTGCACCTGGCTCCCGGCTCAACAGAGAGTCTGCTTCTTGCTCTCCCTCTGCTCTTCTACCCACTCGTTCTCTCTCTCAAATAAATGTATCATTTAAAAAAAAAGGGTTGTGAGAGCAAACCAGCCCTCCCTCCCCCAACCTCCCCTGCCTGGACATTCTCCAAGAATGTCCCTTCTACGCTCCCTGCTGACAAAGCGTGACATTGCACCAGCTGTTGAAGGGGAGATGTTCACATAGTTCAGCTCTTGTACCACAAAGCAAGACAAGGAAAGGTGGATTTTGATTGATAACTGGCACACATGGTATTTTGAGACTGTTTGAGAGAAGAATCCAGGAAAAAATATGGTTGATGCGGAAAAAACTCAAAGGTGGTTATTTGTGCAATGCATGATGGCACTGTGATTAATTTGAGTACAAAAGTTTAGCCATAGCTGAACCAGGAAACCTGTAATAATTAAAAAATAGATATGTTGAGGATTATCTGAATTTGTGAGCCAAAAGTTCCCAAAACAGGAAATTCTCTTTTGCAGCAGACCCAAAGGCAATGCCAAAAGCAGGTGCGATACAATGAAGTATGAGTCAATAGCACATGTTCAAGATAAAGTGTTCTATTAAATGAAGAACTGCAGATATCAGCAAGCAGATGACTTTTTTGTTTGTTTTGTCTGGGAGTGCTGTGGCAAAGAGGACTTGAAATTAGACCAGGCCTGTTTTTGAGGATAAAAGATAAATTTTTCCTTTTAGGTGTGTATCAATTAAAGAATACATTTTTTTCCCTGAGAGTAATAAATGACCTTTTTTTTTTCCCTGTGAGTAATAAATAACGGTGGTTGCAGGAATAAAGAACAAGACATCTAATTATTTCATATAATGAAACATCTGGAAGAAGAAGCTCCTTGATAACCTCAAAGACCCACATCTTTTACATCTTTCTGCTCTTTCATCCTTAAAATATTGGCTTGTGGCTTCATGGTTGGAACATGGCATCTGTTGCCCCTGGTATCACTTCAGCATTTAAGACAAGAAGAAGGAAGAAAGGAGTTGCTGTGTCCACTTGTGCTCAGTAGACATCATTACCATCAAACTGTTGGACAAATAGTTTATTGAACCATTAAGCGTGTAGCAATGTGTCAGGCTGTGGAATTTAATGATTTTATAAAAATGTACATTGTGGGCCCTTCCTATAGATCCAAATATGAGACTTGTCCTTCCAAAGGTTTCTGTTTCTATCCTACACACGCTTGACTTTGCACAGCAGGGTCTTTCTCCAACCCCTACACACTTCAGACAAGTCCTCTGCCTTGAGTCTGACTGGTACATCCTGGCAGTTATCTTATTTATTTATTTTTACTAAGAATATATATATATATATATATATATATATATATATATATATTCTTACTATATCTTATTTATTTATTCTTACTATATACTAAATATATATTTATTTATTCTTACTATATATACTTACTCTTTTTAGGATAACTTTCTTGTTTTGTTTTAGATTTTATGTATTTGAAAGAAGGGGTGGGGTGGGGGCACCAGGGTGGCTCAGTCGTTAAGCGTCTGTCTTCGGCCCAGGTCCTGATCCCAGGGTCCTGAGATGGAGCCCTGCCTTGGGCTCCCTGCTCTGCGGGAGGCTTGCTTCTCCCTATCCCACTCCCCTGCTTGTGTTCCTTCTCTGTCTCTCTCTCTCTCTCTCTCTCTGTAAAATAAATAAATAAATAAATAAATAAATAAATAGATAAGAGAGAGAGAGAAAGAGAACGAACTGGGGGAGGGGAGGGAAGGGGCAGAGTGAGAGGGAGACATGCAGACTCCCCGTTGAGCAAGGAGCCTGACTCAAGGCTCGATCCCAGGACCCTGAGATTATTACCTGAGCCAAAGGCAGAGAAACTTAACCAACTTAGCCACCCAGGCACCCCAAGGATGACTTTTTTGTAATGGGTTTTCATGATACAGTTTACTACTACAAAATCTTTTTTTAAAAATATAAGGATCAGTTGGTTAAGTGTCTGACTCTTGGTTTTGGCTCAAGTCATGATCTCCTGGGTTGTAAGATTGAGCCCAGGGTCAGGCCATGCTCAGTGGGGAACCTGCTTTAAGTTTCTCTCCCTCTGCCCCTCCCCCTTACTCACACACACTCTTGTCTCTCTATCAAATAAATCTTTATATATATCTATTTATATGTATAATTTATATGTATTTAAAGATTCATTTACAAATAAAGATTTAATTTATATATTTATTTATATAATTTACATAATATAAATATGGTTTTATATATTTATTTATACAATATATTTTTATAAATTATATTTATATGTATATATGCATAATTTCTATTGATGGTAGGAAAGATTTTATTCTCTCCCTCCTCTGTATTCCTCCTTTTAAACCTAATAAACTATTATGCTAAATAATACGAAAGTGCCATTTTTCAGAGGTATTTTCTTTGTTGTTAGAGTCTAATTTCAATGTGAGCAATGGGAAATTTATGGTTGGTCTTGATGGCAAAACCAGAATATCTCTTAATAACTTTTACTAATGACTAATTCTTATTATCTATTTTATGACTTTAGAAGGGCTGTTCATTCCTTCTGTAATTTCTTGGACCAATTCTTAAAAACTCATGGAATAACTCTTCAAGGAAACAGAAAAAACAGTGTGTTAAAAGTGCAATATAGGGGTGCCTGGGTGGCTCAGTGGGTTAAAGCCTCTGCCTTCATCTCAGGTTGTAATCCCAGGGTCCTGGGATCGAGCCCTGCGTCGGGCTCTCTGCTCAGCGGGGAGCTTGCTTCCCCCCACCCCACCTGCCTCTCTGCCTATTTGTAATCTCTGTCTGTCAAATTAATAAAATCTTTTAAAATAAAAAAAAAGAGCAGGAATGGTGTTGTGCCTAACTTGCAAAGATTTTTTTTTTTTAAAGTGCAATATAGTTAAAACATGGTATTTGATAACCTTGTGTTACTAAGCTTCAAGTATCCCTGAAAAAAATGTTGGTTTTATTCATCCTCTGATACCCTCCACTTCATTTGTTTTCTATAGTATGGAATCCCCTCTTAACAAGTTTATTTCTTCAGAGGAGTAGCCCCTCCTTGGCTTGTTTGAATAACACTATATAAATTATGGAGAGGATTTCCCCCCATGATGTTTTTCTGAGATGGTTTTCTCTCTAAAAATGTTTTCAGTTTCAAAAGCAAACTTTACAGACCCATGAAAAATAACTAGACACCAAAACAGTTTAGCTGGTTCAACAGAATGTGCAAAAGACAGGAAGCAACAGCTAGATTCTCTTTCATTGTCCCAAATCACACAAGTCATCAACTGAGTAATCAGAAAAGAAAAACAAATCATTTTAGTTGCAAGAAGATCTGAATCTATAATACGCACTGTAAGCCCACACAGATGTTTTATAACCAAACCAAGCTGATTTTTGTGACTCAATTTGAGTTTCCCAGTACAACATACATTGAAAATTCCACAGAAATATCATATAGGATACATTATGTAAAACACTCAGATACTGAGATGCAAAATTTCTTGCCTCTTGGGAGTGGTCTTAACAGGCATCAGTAGCAAGTATAAGCTATTACAAGCAGAGGGCTGGGCTGGAAAGAATTTATGTGTTCATCAGTTCCAGAAATTGATGTTTCTGAGGGATTAGGAGGAGGAATTTCTGGGACTGAGTAAGTTTTCACTATTCTGAGTCACTGAAAGAAGAATCAAGAAGTGTTCCTTTTGTTTGTGGGATCATATAAACTTGAGCTTGACTTATTGCTATCATTTAGTGTTCCTGGTGTTCAGCTTTCTTGTCATAAAATGGGGACATACTACTAGTCAGGGTCCAGTTGTGTATAATCGGAAACATCCAGATAATCTAAGGCGAATGAGACAGATTGTGGAGAAGGGCTAGCTCTAGCTGGGTCTCCAGGTGTGGCTCTCAGAATATCAGATGAGAACCACCCTCTAAGAAAAAGTCATCTCTGCCACTATGAGGAAGCTGACAAATCAGAAGAGCATCGCTGGGACAGTTGGTTCCATAATCACACCGCCTTGGCTTTGGACTGGAGTTGGAAGCTGCCACAAGCCTTAGTACTCCAGAGCCAGGCCACACCTACTAAATCCATTCCAGCACGATGGATGTTGCTGGTAGCGTCCTCGTCTTCCTGCTTTTTTATTTACTAAATGAACGTAACACACATTTATTGAATACTTACTACAATGAATAAGTAACATATTTGTCACGTTAGAGAGTGATAAGTACAGGGGAGAAAAATAGTGCAGGAAATGTAGAGTATTGAGCGGGTGAGGGAAGGTCCCTCTCGCCTGCCCCAAGAAAGTGACACGTGAAGGTTTGAAGGATGTGAGAGGATGAGCCTTGTGGGTGTTCAGGGAGAGGGGACAAGGTGAGAAGACTCTGAGACAGGAGCTTCCCTAAAGTTTCAAGGAGCAGTAAGGAGACCAGAAGGGCTGGATAAAGTGGAGAGATGAGCCCTTTGTCAGAGATTCACACTTATTCCAAAGTAGAAATTTCTTCAGAGGTTTCATAAGTAATTAATCACTTGGCTTGCTGTATTAATTGCATGTATTTTAAGTCGGGATGTTCAAAGATTTGAATAGAATTCACACTAATGTATGTTTCTTGAGATGAAAGAACAGATCTACTAATACCAATATATTTCAAGCCACTGTGCTTTCAAATAACACAGTATGCTATTAAAGATGTCATATGTAGTTTGATATTTTTTCCTTATTTGTTTTAGATGTTATCAATGAAAAATTTAAAAATACATATCTTTGATGTAACATTTTTGTGTGAAGAATTAATGAGTTACATTATTAAATCTATCATTTAGGGGATTCTTACAACAGACTTCATCTTTTTTTTTATTAGCATATAATGTATTATTTGCCCCAGGGGTACAGGTCTGTGCATCGTCAGGCTTACACACTTCACAGCACTCACCATAGCACATACCCTTCCCAATGTCCATAACCCAACCACCCTCTCCATACCCCTCTCCCCCCAGCAACCTTCAGTTTGTTTTGTGAGATTAAGAGTCTCTTATGGTTTGTCTCCCTCCTGATCCCATCTTGTTTCATTTTTTCCTTCCCTACCCCCCAAACCTCCCACTTTGCCTCTCAAATTCCTCATATCAGGGAGGTCATACGATAATGATCTTTCTCTTACTGACTTATTTCCCTCAGCATAATACCCTCTAGTTCCATCCACATCGTTGCAAATGGCAAGGTTTCATTTCTTTTGATGGCTGCATAGTATTCCATTGTGTATATATACACCACATCTTCTTTATCCATTCATCTGTTGATGGACATCTAGGTTCTTTCCATAGTTCGGCTATTATGGACATTGCTGCTATAAACATTTGGGTGTAAGCGCCCCTTCAGATCACTACGTTTGTATCTTTAGGGTAAATACCCAGTAGTGCAATTGCTGGGTCATAAGGTAGTTCTATTTTCAACTTTTTGAGGAACCTCCATGCTGTTTTCCAGAGTGGTTACACCAGCTTGCATTCCCACCAACAGTGTAGGAGGGTTCCCCTTTCTCCACATCCTTGCCAGCATCTGTCATTTCCTGACTTGTTAATATTAGCCATTCTGACTGGTGTGAGGTGGTATCTCATTGTGGTTTTGATTTGTATTTCCCTGATGCCGAGTGATGTGGAGCACTTTTTCATGTGAACAGACTTCATCTTTATCATAGCACAGTTATTACATCTAAAGTAAATCTGCATATAAGTTGTCAGATGCATCATAGAAACATGTCTTAAGGGTGGAGAATAGTGGGTAGGCTTTGACACACTACCTCTTTTCAATGGAAAGCTAAAAGGGAGAAAATAAATTCATTTCTGTAGGAGACAGCAGCTTACATTTATCTTTCTATAACAAATACTCTGCCCTCACAAATAGTATACATATTCTATGAATATTGGTTTCTGTCTGAGACAAAAGAGATCTTACCATAAAAACCGTTGTCATTTTAATTGTATACAGGTCTAGGGATTAAAAGAGACATGTGGAAGGTGGGCTGGGAAGAAGACTACTCAGAAGACATGTGAGAGAGTAAGCATTTGAGCAGGAGTTCTCAGCCTTGGCATTATTGTCATTTTGGGCTGGACAATCCCTTGTCGTGGTAGCCTTCCAGTGCCTAGGACCTTTAGCAGTATCTCTGGGCTCTACCTACTAGATGCCAGTAACCTCTCCCTTCCCCTCCCTAAATGACAACCAAAAATGTCTCTCGGCATAGCCAAATATCTCCTGGGGTTGAAAACACCCCAGGTTGAGGACCACAGAGTTAGTCAGAGGAGTGATACAATTTTTCAAAGTTGATCTGAGCTTGAAATCTGGAAGAGATAACTTCATGGATATTGGGAGCAGGAGGACTCACGGAAGAGAGACGTCGTGATTAAAAACTGGATCTCAGAGACAGTTTTAGTATTAACTACAACTGTAGTTACATAATTAATGGTCATAATTGCTATTTTAGTATGTGTTTCTCAGACCAGACTATAAGATAGCGGAAGGCAGGGACTGTGTCTCTCACTGTCAGACTCACATCATAATCCTAAAGTCATTAAGTCACCAGGTGTTTATTGCATTGCTATTAGAGGTTTAGCAATAGGCTACTGTGCTTTTGAAATAAAAGTGAGGATTTGGGCTTGAGTCCTTAGAATAGTTTATTACATAATTGCACAGAAAAGAACTATCGTGTATGAAGCAATAAGAAGCCATGAACTCGGGGTGCTTGGGTGGCTCAGCTGTTAAGCGTCTGCCTCTGGCTCAGGTCATGATCCCGGCTTCTGGGATCCAGCCCTGCCTTGGGCTCCCTGCTCAGCGGGAAGCCTGCTTCTCCCTCTCCCAGTCCCCCAGCTTGTGTTTCCTCTCTTGCTATGTCTCTCTCTGTCAAATAAATATATAAAATCTTAAAAAAAAAAAAAAAGCCATGAACTCGATTGTACTAGGGACCCTTGCTAAAAGGGAGAAAAGAATACGAACTAGACTTTCAGGGAGGGAGAAGGACTGAGCTGCCACTTGATGAAAGCATAGGTGGGTGGAAGGAAAAAAAAAAAAAAAAAACGAATGAGAGAGCCAGATGCGGTGAACAGCATAAGCAAAGCTCCACCAGTGGTGGCCCACATTTATGGGTAACAGGAGTTTGTATTATCACAATACGACTTTGTTTCGGGCATCGTAAAGCTAAAAAGGGGTCTTTGCTGCCACATATAAGTCTAACAACCAGACAACTAAAAGGAGGTATCCTCTATGCACATGACACGAGAATCCTCATGAGAAGATACAGTAAAGACATACTTTTGGAAATCATCTTCCAAGGGAGTAGATTAGACTATTATTAAAGAAATAACAACAGCAACAAAAAAGAGCTACTTGCTGAGGCCAGAGCCTGAAAGACACTAGGCACTGCAGCATGACAATGAAAAAAAAAAGGCATAAAAAAAAGGCAGTTGTAGTATTTGACACCTTCTCATTTCTTCTTCTCTGGGTCAGAGAAGGAGAACCAAGAAAATACAGGGTCAAGGCATGCTTAGAAAGTGAATGATGTGTAATCCTTCGGATTTCCTATTACTCTGTGAAATACAAAGGAGTCCAAGCCAGTTTGGGGAACCCCTGATGTCATCAGGCCTGAGTAATGTTATCAGGAAGAGGAGGAGCTCAAACTTGGCTCAAACTTGGTCATGCAGTTCTCAAGGCTCCACAATGTCATGAGGGCGATTCAGTTACTCTGTAGCTCGTATTTCTCTTCGTGGCTACAACATGGGTGGATTACACTTGGTAACAATCTTTATAGGAAAACAATTCAATTAATAAAAGGAATGGCTGTAAAAGGGTGAGTGTAGAAGGACAAGACTCACATGCTCAATGGACAATGGGATCCAACGTGGATCATAATAATGTTCTTGAAACATGTCCAGTGGGACAATGAGCTAGAGGAACATACATGTCTTTTCTCTTGTACCACCATTACAGCATCACACACAGTATTTTCACTGCCCCCAAAATCCTGTGCTGTACCTATCCATGCCTCCTCTCCCCTCAACCCCTGGCAACGCCTGATGTTTTTACTGTGTCCATAGTTTTGCCTTTTCCACAATGCCATATAGTTGGAATCATACAAGATATGACCTTTACAGATTGGCTTCTTTCACTTAGTAATATATATTTAAGGTTCCTCCGTGTCTTTTCATTGTGGTTTGATAGCTCTTTTTTCTAAAGTGCTGAAAAATATTCTACTATCTGGATGTACCAGCGTATTTATCCCTTCACCTACTGAAGCAAATTTTGGCAGCTTCCAAGTTTTGGCAATTAAATATAAAGCTGCTATAAACACATCTGTGTACAGGTTTTTGTGTGGGCGTAAGTTTTTAACTATGCTGGGTAAATACCAAGGAGCACGATAGCTGGATTGTATGGTAAGACTATGTTTAGTTTTGTAAGAAGCCACCACACTGTCTTCCAAAATGTCTGTGCCACTTTGCATTCCTACCAGCAGTGAAAGTTGTTCCACATCCTCACCACCATTTGGCTTGTCAATGGATTTTGACCATTTTAATATGTGCATAGTGGTATCTCATTTTAATGTGCATTTCCCTAATGACATATGATGTGGAGCATCTTTTCATATGTTTATTTGTCATTGTGAATTTTCTTTGGTGAGGTGTGTATTAAAATCTTTAGCTCATTTTTTAATCAGGTACTTTTCTTATTCTTGAGTTTAAGAGTTCTTTGTATATTTTGGGTAACACTCCTTTATCAGATATGTATTTTGCAAATATTCCCTGCAAATATTATTGTCTTGATAATGTCTTGGAGAACATTAAATTTTAATTTTAATGAAGTGCAGCTTCTCAATTATTTCTTTCATGGATTGTGCCTTTGTTGGTTTATCTAAAAAGTCATCAACAAACTGAAGATCATTTAAATTTTCTTGTAGTTTTGTGGTTTACATTTAGGTCTTCAATCCATTTTAAGTTAATTTTTGTGAAGAGTATAAGGTCTACCTCTTCTTCCCCCTCCTTCTCCTTCCTTCTCTCTTTCCTTTCTCTCTCTCTCCCTTTTATTTATTTATTTATTTATTTTGTATGTGGCTATCTACTCATTTCAGACCCTTTTGTTGAAAATTTAAGCACATTTTAGGTGTTAATTTATTTAATACTTTTGAAAACCTTATGAATTAAGTGCCCTCATCATCCCCCTTTTACTGATGGCAGAGAGGTTTAATAACTTATCCAAGGTTACTAGAATAGGGCAGAGGTTGTATTTAAATCTTGAAAATCTAGGCTCGTAGACTGCAATTTTAACTACTGGGCTAATGTTGTTAATTCTTGTCAGTAGTTGTAATAATGATATTGATAATCATTGCTATTCTTGAGCATTTTCTATTTTATTAAAGGAGCTTTGATAGGTGGTGAGTGAAAGACATGACACCATTTAGTTTCTCGAAAGAAATAAATTATTTTATGCATATATTATCTCCCTACATATTTTATCTATCTTTATATATTCATATTTATCTATATACATATATTTATTCTGCTATAGTTAATATTTTTATCCCATATCACAGATAAGAGAAACTGAGACTTAAGGAGGTTTAAGTATCTGCTATAAGTAGCAGGCGCACTCTTTGAACTGAGGTCTGTCTGACTCCATAACCGTCTGCTCAGCTGTCAGGTAATACTTACTTGGCTTTTGGAAATTTAATTTTACCAGTGGTCTCTGCTGCATCCTGCAGGTCTTTCCCAATAAAAGGAAATAAAAATTCTGCCTGAAGCCCAAGATAGGATCAAGAATCCAGTGTCTCCTTTAAATTGTGCAATTCCAGCACATCTAATATGGTTTTACAACTCATCCCAGATTACATTTATTATTCTTGTTCCAAATACAGACCATAGAGACCAAGTAGTCCACTTCATGAAATACAGGATAGCAGGAGTCTTTGGGTTTTCTAATGGGAAAGTAGAGGAGCCAGCGATAACTTCCCATGTTCCCATACATATTATTGGTGCTTGCATTCATGTGGTTGAATCCATAAATTTATAGAAAATTATACTCATTTTTTTCATCTCAGAAGTTGAAAGTTTCCAAGTAGGAGAGCGAATTGACTTTCATGTAATTTTCTTAGTTCATTTATGTTGAGAAGCCTTTTACTATCTGAAGTTTTCTGAGTGTAGCTCAGAGGCAAATGAATCTTTCACTTTATAGCATGAAACATCTTGGAGTTAGTTCTTATCTGTTAAATTAATAGTTCATGGAACTCTAGTTCTGTAGAGTTTGTCCTAAATTCAGGGTTGAAGGAAAGTCCTTTTCCTTGATGGAAAAAACCTTTGCTGCTATGCTGAGATTGGTTTTGCCGAAGACCGCAGTTTGTTCATTGATTTAATTAGGTGATTCTCATTCTATTTTACTTTAAGAAGATGTCTGTATGGGATTAAGTGAATTTTTTTTAACACATGTGATACAGACAAAAATCAGTTCCCAGCCAATATCAGAAATTGTTGATTCAGTCATTAGACTGCCAGGCTGAAGTGACCTGAGATTGAGGTACTTTTCAGGAGCACTGTTCAGACGGTAAAAATTGAACAATGTTCCATACAAGTTCATCCTTTTATATTAATCATTTTGCCTTTTAGAATTCAAAACAAATGGTAAACATGAAATTCTGTATTAAGCACTTTCTAAAATAAATACGCTGTTAGACATTTTCTATGCAGACTTTTTTTTTAAGATTTTATTTATTTATTTGACAGACAGAGATCACAAGTAGGCAGAGAGGCAGGCAGAGAGAGAGGGGGGAAGCAGGCTCCTGCTGAGCAGAGAGCCCGATGCAGGGCTTGATCCCAGGACCATGGGATCATGACCTGGGCCGAAGGCAGAGGCTTTAACCCACTGAGTCACCCAGGTGCCCCTCTGTAGTTAACTTCTTATTGGTGAATTTTTGGTTTATCTTAGTTCATGTAGGTCTTTTTTCTTTTTTTTTTTTTCATTAAAAGTATCATCTGGAAATTTTTTGGCTATCACTTTATCCAAGTCAACAATAAACAGTGAAGCAAATAAGAAATATTAACTAGACAGCACCAAGGACAGAGTCAATAATTAGTTCAAGCAGTTGGATTGATTCTGTTACCATGTGTATATATACATGGACTCGACTTTAGCATTAACACAGCCTTTTCTGACTTACAAAAGTCTAATCCATTAAAGAAGATGTGGCATATATATACAATGGAACACCATGCAGCCATCAAAAGAAATGAAATCTTGCCATTTGTGATGACATGGATGGAACTAGAGGATATTATGCTTAGCAAAATAAGTCAATCAGAGAA
Source organism: Martes martes (assembly GCF_963455335.1). Lineage (NCBI taxonomy): Eukaryota > Metazoa > Chordata > Mammalia > Carnivora > Mustelidae > Martes > Martes martes. The sequence continues at coordinate 22,258,012 of NC_137891.1, read as the reverse complement.
AGACAACTATCATATGATCTCCCTGATATGAGGAAGTGGAGATGCACATGGGGGGTTGGGGGGGTAGGAAAAGAATAAATGAAACAAGATGGGATCAGGAGGGAGACAAAGCAAAAGAGACTCTTAATCTCACAAAACAAACTGAGGGTGACCGGGGGGAGGTGGGTAGGAAGAGGGTGGTGGGGTTATGGACATTGGGGAAGGTATATGATATGGTGAGTGCTGTGAAGTGTGTAAACCTGGCGATTCACAGACCTGTATCCCTGGGGCTAATAATACATTATATGTTTATAAAAAAATAATAAAAATTTTAAAAATTAAAAAAAAAGTCTAATCCATCATTTACCAGAATGCCAATGGGTTGTTATAACAAAAGATTTATATGCTGTGACTAATGTTATCATCGTGCCACCAGCCGAAATTACCTTTCGTATTATCAAATAACTGGGACTTTAACTCAATTAGTCAGAAAGTTGCTTTTTTGAGAATGACCTTGCAGAGCAAAATCCAGTTGAATTCATCTAAGAATTACTTCCATCATTTTGTATTGTCCTATTTGTCTTACAAATAGCAAGAAGTTTTGATTTACTAACTGGCTGTGTATCAAATGTCGACTTGGGATTTTCTTGGTTAGAATTTGGAACATTTTCCCCTAAGTAATGATATTACCATGGTGGTTAAATTGCAAATTATTCCCAAAAGACTTTTTTGAGCCGTAACCTAGGTAAAACAATGCACTTTTAGCAAAAATAGGTAGGAAGTGGTAGCTGTATTACAACTAATAGTTAAACAAAACAAACACATTGAATGAAAAGTGGTCCACAAAATACTCACAAAAATTCTCCAACCTAAAATTTTTCTTATGTTAACCTGGCCCCAGTCTATTTTCAACACTTTTCCTCCATCTTCATGGCACACTGGAAAGATTTATAAAGAGGCATTTAGGGTATTTGGGTGGCCCAGTTGGTTAAGCATCTGCCTTTGGCTCAGGTCATGATCTCAGGTCCTGGGATCGAGCCCTGCGTTGGGCTCCGCACTCAGCAGGGGTCCTGGTTCTGCCTCTTCTTCTGCCTGCTGCTCCCTCCGCTTGTGCTCTCTCTCTCAGTCAAATAAATAAATAAATAAATAAATAAATCTTTTAAAAAAAGGTAACTTAAAAAAATAAAGTGGCGTTTATTACACTGCACTGTAATTATAAGCTTACTTTGCTGTCTTCTTTATTATAAGAATCTCTTGTAAACTATGATGCTAATGTTAAAAAAGTTTTTGGAGGAACTAATTATGAGCATGACATAAGCAAAAAGGCATCACAAGTTTAGTTCAAAGATTCACTCTGGGTAAAAACACCTATAGGAAAAGGGAAGGATTATCTAATCTTTGTTTAAATGTAGGAAATAATATTTGGGGGCACCTGGGTGCCTCAGTTGTTAAGGGTCTGCCTTCGGCTCAGGTCATGATCCTCAGGTCCTGGGATCAAGCCCCACATCAGGCTCTCTGCTCGAAGGAAGCCTGCTTCACCCTCTCCCACTCCCCCTGCCTGTGTTCCTGCTCTCGCTGTGTCTCTCTCTGTCAAATATATAAATAAATAAAATCTTTAAAAAAAAAGAAAATAATATTTTATAATAGTCATTGAGTGAGTCAGCTGGAAGGGTGGATAACTGCTTTCTCAGAACAAGTCTTAAACCTATTAAACCTCATGAGGAAATGCTTATGCATTTTTTTCTCAGGAGGGCCAATTTCTTCCCAGAAGGAAGTTTGGAATAACATTACAAAATAGGGTTCTGCCTCATACTAGGTTTTGGACAATTTTTTTTTTTTTTACAAAGATAATGAGGTCTTGTATATATAAACAACACTGATGAAAAAAATATATGTCATTTAGTTCAGTCTTGTTAATGAACCCAAATTTAGCTCCTCGCTCTTGGAGATCACAGGTGTATAATTAATGAGGATCTTACAGAGAGAAAATACGTGTGTGTAAGATCCATCCTCTCTACAGATCAGGAAAACCTCGCCCTCAAGCACTGTGATCATTTAGGATAAGGCAGATGTTACAGAACATGTTGAAACAAAACAGCAAGAATGCAAGTGTTAACGACATTACATTTCAAGCCAGTAAGGGCTAGTTCAAACATACGAAGACCTAAAAGACTTGCAAGATATTGAAATTGTGGGGAAATCAATTTTGCCTTAGCAAAATGATGCCACCGCAATGTATCCTGAATGACGGAAGGTGATTGATGAAAAGTGTTACCTAATATGACTGGGTTTTCATACCATGGATCTGACTTGTTTTGGAAACTGCTTTTTGAAATATTTGTCTGTTCTTTTAAAAATATATTTAATGCCATTTCAGTCATTTTTAACTCCCTATTTTATATGAGACCTTCATCTGTGCCAACCTAGAGTTTGACAAAAGTAAGATTTCCCAGGAAGAGAGAGCCCAGAGGTTGACAAGAGATTACTATATAGATTCACCTAGGGCAGGGATTATCTTGAATTTGTTTCTTCTCAGTGGGTGGTTGGAAATTTTTTGTGAGTGAACTTACTGGATAAAGGAGAGAATGTTTTCTGCAGTTCTGTTTCATCTATTAGGGGTTAACCATTATATGATAATGTGCCAAGTCACAGTAATTAAATGAATAAATGAATGAATGAATGGAATTATTTCTTGATAATCACCTGGGAACTGAGGGTTCTGAGGTCACAAAGGTGGTTTCATTACTGTCACATTTGTCTTGTCTTTAGTAACTACTCATTTGCTTTACTTTTTTTTAACACATCATTTTAACTAAAATATTTTACTCTTTTTAAAAAAGATTTTCTTTACTTATTTGACAGAGATCACAAATAGGTGGAAAGGCAGGTGAGAGAGAGGGGGGGAAGCAGGCTCCCCACTGAGCAGAGAGCCCGATGCGGGGCTCGATCCCAGGACGCTGAGATCATGACCTGAACCGAAGACAGAGGCTTAACCCTCTGAACCACCCAGGCACCCCTAAAATATTTTACTTTTTCAGGAGGCTTTTTTACACCTCCTTTCTATTTTTTCAAAAGATTTTATTTATTTATTTATTTGAGAGAGGGAGAATGAGTCGGTGAGGAGCAGAGGGACAAACTCTGGGATGAGTGTGTAACCCCACACAGTTCTCGATTTCAGGACTGACCCACTCAGGTGCCCCTCCATTTCCTATTTTTTAATGGCTTAGCAACAGCTATTAGAAAGCTTAGATGGAATACACAGGTGTTAAAGTAAGGTGAAGTCATTAGAGTTGTGTTTTATCATTTTTATATTTTTCTACAGCTAATATACATAACTTTTATACAAAAATATGTAAAAATATCTCAAACCTAAAGTTTACTTGATTTCTTCTCAATTCCTGAGTTTCCTCATACCCAGAGCTAAATACTCACATAACAACCAGACCCTTTGCTCACACTCCCGTAACTGTCAGTAGATGTACTAGAAGAACTGTAGAGTTGTACAAAGAATTCAAACAGCAAGGGTAAGATTGTATTAAATTTTATGTTTCCACAACATTAAACAGTCTACATTTTTTTAAAAACACGTAATTAGTGTGTTAAGACGCAGGAAGACCGAGATAAATAAGATGCCAGTCCTACCTCCATGAAGCTTGTACGTAGGCAAGTACATGTATTGTCTACAATTCATGTAGTGAATGAGAGATGAGTAAGAGTCCAGGGTGCTCTGGAGTCAAGAGGATGCCATGACTCACAATACATCCCAGAAGGATCAGAGCACACTTTTTAAAATAGGCAACTGACTCCTTTTAACCTGAGTGTTGAAGGGTTGAGAGTTGTGAGGTAGACTAGGGAAGAGGTTTAGTCCATGTACAAACATGTAGCCAGTGTCCAAGATGACCAGGGTAGAGATGTGGTTAACTTAGAGTTGGTGGCTCTCACAATTTCTGGCTTCACTTGAGTTGTTGCCACCGAATGGAAGTGACCCAGAGAAATCCACAGTTGTCAAAATGACTGAAACTCGTAGTGTAATAGAAGAGCTTATACGTTTGTTCTCAAGGTATTAGAATCCCCTTGAGATCAAAAAAAGATGGTGAAGTGAGGCAGACAGAGTTTTTATTTGTAGGTTCTCAAGTCAGATTGCCTGGCTACCCATTTCTAGCCCCACCCTCATGTTTTTCTTCCAGCATCAATAGAAGATGACTTCTCTCTGCTTCACTATCCTCCTCTGTAAAATGGGTACCTATTTCACAAGTTGCTTGTGAACACTGAAAAATGCAGTGCAAGAAAGATCACTGTGAGGGACACCTGGGTGGCTTAGTCGGTTAAGCCTCTGCCTTTGGCTCAGGTCATAATCCCAGGGTCCTGGGATCGAGTCCCGCATTGGGCTCCCTGCTCAGTGGGGAGCTGCTTCTCCCTCAGCTGCTGCTCCCCCTGCTTGTGCTCTCTCTCTCTCTCTCTCTGACTAATAAATAAATAAAATCTTTTAAAAGATGATCACTGTGGGTTTATTTCTGGGCTCTATTCTCTTCCATTGATCTGTGTCTATTTTTGTGCCTGTACCCTACTACCATACTATTTGAATTACTACAGCTTTGTCACATATCTTGAAATCTGGGATCGTGATACCTCTAGCTTTGCTCTTCCTTTTCAAACTTACTTTGGTTATTTGGGGTCTTTTGTGGTTCTATACATATTTTAGGATTATTTGTTCTTATTTTATAAAAAATGCTGTTGGTATTTTGATAGGGACTGCATTAAATCTGTTGACTGCTTAGGGTGGTATGGACATTGTATTAATATTGGTTCCCCCAGTCCATGAGCATGGAAATATCTTTCCATTTGTTTGTGTCGTTGTCAACTTCTTTTATTAATGTTTTATTGTTCTCAGAGTACAGGTCTTTCACCTCTTTGATTAAGTCTATTCCTAGGTATTTTATTCTTTTTGGTGCAATTGTAAGTAGGTGGTTTCCTTAACTTCTCTTTCTGCTACTTCATTATTAGTGGATAGAAATGCAACAGATTTCCGTACATTAATTTTGTATACTGTGATTTTACCGAATTCAGTTATCACTTCTAATAGTTTTTCTTTGTGGAGTCTTTAGGGTATCACATCACCTGAAAATGGTAAAAGTTTTACTTTCTCTTCACCAACTTGGATGCCTTTTATTTCTTTTTCTTGTATGACTAACGTGGCTAGGACTTCCAGTATTATGTTGAATAAAAATGGTGAGAGTGGACATCCTTGTCTTGTTCCTGATCTTAGAGGGGAAGCTCCCAGTTTTTTGCCATTGGGTTTTTCCATATATGACCTTTGTTGAGGTATGATAAAGGAGGCAAAAATATACAATGGGGAAAAGACCATCTCTTCAACAAATGGTGTTGGGAAAACCAGACAGCTACATGCAAAAGAATACAACTGGATCACTTTCTTATACTATCCACAAAAATTAACTCAAAAGGGACTAGAGATCTTAAACCATAAAACTTCTAGAAGAAAACATAGGCAGTAACATTTTTAACATAAGCCATAGAAACATTCTTCTAGAAATGTCTTCTCAAGCAAGGAAAACAAAAGCAAAAATAAACAAATGAGACAATGACAGAATAAGAAGTTTCTGCAGAGTGGAGGAAACTATCAACAAAACAAGAAGGCAACCTATTGAATGGGAGGAGATACTGCAAATGATATAACCAACAAGGGCTTAATGTCCAAAATATCTAAAGAACTTATATAACTCAACACTTAAAAACACAAAATAAAAAATGGGCAGAGGACCGGAATAGGCATTTTGCCAAAGGAAATATACAAATAAATGGATGACCAACAGACACATGAAAAGATGTTCCACATCACTAATCATCAGGTAAATGCAAATCAAAACCATAATGGGATATTGCCTCACACCTGTCAGAGTGGCTAAAATCAAAAACAAAGAAATAACAAGTGTTGACGAGGATGTGGAAAAAAAGGAACCCTTGTGCATTTTTGGTAGGGATGCACACTGATACAACAACTGTAGAAAATAGTATGGAGGTGCCTCAAAAAATTAAAAAAAAATTACTGTATGATCCAGGAATTCCACTACTGGGTATTTACCCAAAGAAAATAAAAACACTAATTTGAAAAGATATATGCACACCTACATTTATTGCAGCATTATTTATGCTGCAATATATATATATATATATATGGAAAAACCCAAGTGTCCATCGATAGAGGAATGGATAGAGAAGATGTGGTGTACACACATACGGGAATACTACTCGGCCATACAAAAGAATGAGATCTTGCCATTTGCAACACCATGGATGGAGCTAGAGAGCATAATGCTAAATGAAGTAAGCCAGTCAGAGAAAGATAAATCCCATATGATTTCACTCACACATGGAATTTAAGAAGCAAAGCAAATGAACAAACAGAAAAAACAGACTCTTAGATATAAAGAACAAATTGGTGGTTGCCAGAGGGGTGAAACAGATAAAGCGGATCATGAGTACACCTACCATAATGAGCGCTGAGTAATGTATAGTATTGCTGACTCGTTATATTGTAGACTGCATATTAAATATACTTGAATAAAAAGGAACAAAAGAAAGATCACCATGGCTGCATTTCCAGGCTCATCCTCCAAAAAGTCTTTGGTTGTAATCCTGTCTATTAGAGGGTATGATGCTTAACAAATGGAAGAAAGTAGTGTTATATATTAGACACTTAAGACCTCACTCAAAGGATTGTCAAGTTGGAAGGAGAAAAAAATCTAATAATCTTTTTTCCTAATTAGACATTTTTCTTCTTGGAAGATGACACCGTAAATAAGAACATTCTGATTGGTTTGATAATTCTATTTCTTATGGTAATATAACAGGTGGCTCTTTGGGTTTAGCAAATCAGAACACAAAAAATGGCCCATATTTCATGTAAACAGTTTGAGGACCAAACAAACTTCCTTTAGCACTATTTCTTCCTCTAAATATAATACAGAAAGCTTACTAATTAAGTGTGAGCCTTTCTTCCAATGCCAGCATTATAAATTGGTAGGTCTTTTTTTTTAAAGAATTTTTTTTTTTTAAGACTCTATTTGTTTATTTGACAGGCAGAGATCACAAGTAGGCAGAGAGGCAGGTGGAGGGAGAGGAAGGGAAGCAGGCTCCCCACTGAGCAGAGAGCCCGATGTGGGGCTCGATCCCAGGACCCCAGGAACATGACCTGAACTGAAAGCAGAGGCTTTAACCCACTGAGCCACCCAGGCACCCCTATAAATTGGTAGGTCTTATACTTTAAACATTTTCATCAGAATGGGAACATTTCTACTTAAATAGAAAAGCTATAAGCCAAAGATATTATTTCAGGAGTTGTTTAAAATTTTAAACACTTCTCAATAGATATTTATGATTCTCAGACTGTGGCATCAAATTCTGTCTTGCTTAAGATTATGAAATTCAGTAGAAATATTTTATTATATTAATTAAGAGACATTGTAGGAACATGTTTAATGGTAATAGGAATTAGTATTATTAATGATGGGGTGAATATATAAAAAGTGCTATTCTGAGTAAAACTTATCTTGATTCACTTTCTAAAAATAATTCAACATACTTCATTTCTCTGATATATTTATTATGATTCTCTATGAATACCGTTTAGCCTAGGTAGGATATTTCTTAATTAAGTATAAATTTTACTTCATCAAGGCAGGAACTAACAAAGTTATGTGTAAGTATTAACATACCGAGAGTAAATGATGAAAATGAATCTTACCAAGATGCCAATCATAAAAATAAATTACATAGGTTGAAGAAAAAAACGTGAACATCAAGTAAAAAAGAGGAAAAGCTTTCTCAACCTAAGGCAAGGTGGATGGGTAGAGCTGACTTCCAGATAAAGATTTAAGTTCATAACTATAACCAGACCTAACTTCAAACTAACAAATTTCGATTTAGTTTCTTTCTTACCCTGCACTGTGGCAGTAGGTCTCCATTTCATGATGAAGACTGTTGAGAAAGACAATGGAGGATGGAGTCAAACCATCAGGAAGATTTCCTAGAATAGAATGCCAACCCTGTGAGGGAAAAGAAGACAAATTAAGAAGTCAAATTAATACATACCACCAGCATCCTCACAACACTGACTCATAATCAGGCCAAAGCATTTACTATATGTTTTTCAATTTTCAGTGTTTCCTGGATAAATCAGTAAATATGGGATTTTTCCAACACAAACAAATGTCTCTCCAAGAAGTTATGGCTATAATGGTAAGTTGTCATGAGAAATATTCAACAAAGGTAAAAAAAAAAAAAAAAAAAGGAAAGACACGCTAGGTTATCTCTATTTAGTTTTTTTCTGCTCATTTTTTAAATTGAAGGACAATTAACATAAGTGTTACATTAGCTTCAGGTGTATAACATAATGATTCAACAATTCTATACATTACTCAGTGCTCATGATAAGTCACACGACAAAGCTGTAGCAATTAAAATAGTATGATATTAGGATACTGGCACAAAATAGACACATAGATCAATGCCCAGAAATAAATGTATGCTTATATGGTCAATTTTCCATTCAATTTTAAATTATAATGTCTAATTTTTTGCAGAATTTCCCTTTAATTGACACATATTCATTATAAAAAATTTTTATTTTTTGACTAAGTTAAATGTATTTTATTTATCTTACTTTATTTTCTATTATGTTGTTAGTCACCATATAGTACATCATTAGTTTTTGATGTAGTGTTCATGATTCATTATTTGCATATAACAAAAATTTTAAAGTTAAGAGAAATCAAAAGCAGGAAAAGATCCTGTGAAACGTTTATTACTTAAAGAAAAACACTAAATATTATTGTACACTTTGCTAAACTGTCTTAACAATCATATTCATATAAAATATACATTCAAAATGTATGTTGCATTCTTTATTCAATATGTACATACATATTATATTCTGTATTTTATTCATTTATCATTTATATTTATTCATGTATTCATTTATCAATGTATCGTAAGCATGTTTCCATGTTTTGTTTTTATTTCACACATGGAGAGAGAGAGATCACAAGTAGTCAGAGAGGCAGGCAGAGGGGGTAGGGGGGGAAGCAGGCTCCCTGCTGAGCAGAGAGCCTGATGCAGGGCCCGATCCCAGGACCGAGATCATGACCTGAGCCGAAGGCAGAGGCTTAACCCACTGAGCCACCCATGGGCCCCAACATGTTTTCATGTTATAACATACTCCTCATAAAGATAATCATAACAACTTTACAATATTCTGACAACTATACAGTCCCAGAAGATGAGTATATTACTAACTTTATACATATAGACCAACAGCTTTCCAAGCACTGTACCAGTTTACACAAATAGCATCATATGGTGTGGGAGTGCTTATTTCACTTCTTTTTTTTTTTTTTAACATTAATCTGTTTCTGGATGGTTTCTTCCATTTCTTAGATTTCTTTATCAATTCCTATGTCAGTACCACAGTTTAAATAGCAAAGCTTTAGAGTCTGTTTTGATTTGGGACAGGCAAATGTCCCTGAAGATTCCTCCTTTTTCACCAGTTCTTTCAATAAGAAGTATATTAGGCTTTCCCCCATAATAACATTGCAGTTGTTTCTAAACACAGTAAAAACAATCTTGTATTTTTACTGTGTTTTATTGCTTTAAACTCTTCAATTCCTCAATGACTTACCTTTTCTTTAGGGCAATGGTGCTTCACTAAGCGTGATTTTATCCCCTAGGAAAACGTGATGATATTTGGAGGCATTTTGGCTGTTGCCTTGGGGAGGACAGTGCTGCTACTGGCATCTAGTGGCTAAAGGCCAGGGATGCCGCTGCACAGTCGTCAATGCACTACAGGGGACAACCTCCCCTGCAACAAGTTTCCCCAAATTTTTCCAAGTGTCCATAGCATGGAAGTTGAGCAACCCTGGCTATGGAATAAATTGAAAACCCCTTTGCTTGGCACATCAGTCCCTCATTCAAATGACTTCGTAGTCTTCAAATGGAGTACATTTATCTTTGGTGGTCAGTTTCCAGACCCTCAAACTGATCTGCTGGATAACATGCCCAAGTTCAAAATAATAGTTCTACATTAGAAGAAGGAGAAGGCAGAGGAGGAAGTGAAGGAGAGAGAGAAGCAGGGGGAAAGGAGGAAGAGGAGAAGGAAGAGAGGGGAGGAGGAGGAGCTGGAAGAGGAGGAGAGAGGAAGGAATATTTTTCATCTGGAAATCATACTATGCATGAATCCATGTGGCTACCCAGCTGGCTTCGGTCTTTAAAAAAAAAAAAAAGCAATACAGCATACAGTTAATGATTTGGTAAGTCTAGTCTTATCTTTATGTTCGTTTTAATTTTTTCTAGATATTTTCACAAATCGATGATTACATTTGAACTTGAAAACTGGTTCAGTTAAACTCGATCTACTTGTATATTTTAATTGGATTATGTTGACTTTCTGGATTAATTTCAGAAATGGAATGGTCATTTATTTGTCTTCTTCTCCATGCTTTTATATTCTTTAGTATAAAGTTTCAGAGCTTGTCCTATTCCTACATCTCTGGCACCCGAGAACAGTGTGTCTTGTAACCTACTCCTTTTCAGTCACTCACAGGAAACATCACTCACTACATCAGAGAAAATTAGGTTTAATGCCTCCTACGCTAATTAACACACCCTCTTGTGTAGATATCAATAAGCATATTTCAAGGACACGTTAACCAATTTTTAATCACCTGTTGCAAATACCACCCATTACACAAACAAAAAATTATTTTTAATACTGCTTATGTAAATTAACGCTCCCTCTGGTGTAGCTATCAATAAGAGTACTTCAAGTACCAAATAATCTACTAAAATATTGATCCTTTTTAAGGACAGTTGAAGTGGTAATTAATTGCCTCCATAATGTGGATTAGGGATAATTTGTATTACACTCCCAAGTGCAAGGTTGCAACCACCACCCTCCCCTGACCAACAAATGTTATACTGATGCATTTTAAAGTAAATTATCAGGCACACCACAAAACAGCCTCAGCAAGTAATAATTACTAGGATATCCATCCTAATGTATATATAATAATACATATATTTAAGTGTCTAATAAGAATGGCTTGGTCTAAAAAAAAATCATGCAATGTTCTCAGGTTTCTCCATTGTAGCACCTGTAAAATTTTGGGCTGGAGAGCGGTGGGAGACCATAGTGTGCATTGTAGAATGTCCAGCAGCACCTAGAGGCCGGTACTACCTCACTTTCCCCAGCTGTGCCAATCAAAAATGGCTCTAGACATTGCAAAATGTCCACTGAGGGCTAAATCACACCACGTTAACCACAGGTCTGCAGAACGGAATACTATACTATACTATGAAGTTGTTAAAAATATATTGTAAAAAATTTTAATGACCTAGGAAGAGGTTCAAAAATATTTTTTTTAAAGATTTTATTTATTTGACAGAGAGAGCATGAACACAATTGGGGAGTGGCAGAGGGAGAGAGAGAGAAGCAGGCTCCCCACTGAGCAGGGAGCCCTATCTGGGGTTCTACACGGGGCTCCATCCCGGGACCCTGGGATCATGACCTGAGCCGAAGGCAGTTGCTTAACTGACTGAGCCACCCAGGCGCCCCGTACAATGTTTTTAATTGAAAAATCATATGAGACAAAAGGTAAGTATGATCCTGATTTGTAAAATTAAAAAAATGGAGATAGGCATTGAAATATAATGAAGCTTATCTTTTATGTGTGTGCTCAGTCTGACCAAATGTTAAGATTTCACATGTTTTATCTACTTCATTCTGAGAATAAACTTATGAGGTTTATTTATGAGAATAAACTTATGAGGTTATTAACCTCACTTAACAAATAAGGAAACTAAAGCTCATGGATGTAAAGAAACTTGGAAATACCATAATATTAATGGCAGTCATGTCCAAGTAGTGAAATTGAGTGGTACTTATCTCTTTATACTTTTCAAGCTTTCCTCAATAAACATTATCTTTTATCTGAAAACTTTAAAAAGACCTATAAAATCATAAATCTTTCTCTTAAAGAACAAAATTTACTGAGTGCTTTCTGATTGTTTCCATCTAATACTATATTCTTAGCCTTTTATTATGTCTTAACTTTTAAAAAATTTTCTTTATGGAGATATAATTGACATATAACATTATGTTAGTTTCATGTATACAACATGATTCAATATTTGTGTATATTACAACATGATCACCATAAGTCTAGTTAACATTTATTACCATACATAGTTACAATTTTTTTCTTGTGATGAGAACTTTTAAGATCTACTCTCTTGACAACTTTCAAATATGCAGAACAGTATCATTAACTATAGGCACCATGCTGTGTCTTGACTTTTTTCTGAGTAACATTTTCTTCCTAATTATTTGATTACTAAAAGCTGTAATGAGGAATCTTCCCCATTTTTCCCACTCAGATGCATATTCAGTGTTTCAGCTTAACACCTTGAATCACTAAAATAAAACCTGGATGAACTTTCTTGAGAAACAATGTACCCAGAAACCTTGAAACAACTTTTTTTTATTAACTTAGAATTAACTAGAAAACTCTCAAAAATCCCTGCTGAAGATCTTTAAAAAAAAAAAAAAAAAAGATGTACTTGTTTTTACTTGAGAGAGCGAGAAAGTCTGTGAGCAAAGGGAAGGGTTGGGGGAGACAGAGAGGAAGAGAAGCAGGCCCCCCCACTGAGCAAAGCCCACCACAGGGCTTGACTTCAGGACCCTGAGAGCATGACCTGAGCCACAACCAAGAGTTGGATGCTTAACTGACTGAGCCACACAAGTGCCCCGTTGAAGATCTTTTGAAAAGACATCACCCACTTTCCCCCTCCTTGGTGAAGTATGCGAACAGGCTGGGCATCACAGATCTAGCATACCGTCATCAGTGGAAATGCGTCCAACTTCATCAGCTGCCTCTTTCTGGAAGCAGGTGGGGTATCAGGAATGAATAGGTATCAGTGTTGAGCATAAACATCACTGGAAGCTCATGTTATTTTTATGCATTTGTTTGATAAAAAATTGCCAAATGATATTTGACTTTAAGCTTCCAAGTCAAGTTTCAATTACGGAATGTTCCATTCTACTTTCTAGTCCCCATTCCTACAACATACTTACCAAGAAGATATTTCTCAAAAAAATCATCAATAAATACACAGAGTTTTCACATGCATATTGGATCTTTGCCCAATATTCTCTTCATTCAATACATCTTTTTTTTTAAAAATTTTTAAAAGATTTTATTTATTTGACAGATAGAGATCGCAGGTAGGCAGAGAGGCAGGCAGAGAGAGAGAGAGAGGAGGAAGCAGGCTCCCTGCTGAGCAGAGAGCCAGACATGGGGCTCGATCCCGGGATCCTGGGATCATGACCCTAGACGAAGGCAGAGGCTTTAACCTACTGAGCCACCCAGGCGCCCCTCTTTCTTTCTTTCTTACTGACTTTTTCTTTCTTTCCTTGATTCCTCCCTTCCTTCTTAAGGTTTTATTTATTTGACAGAGAGAGAGAGAGAGTGTGAGCACAAGCAGGGGGAGGGGCAGGCAAAAGGAGAGGGAGAAGCAGGCTCCCGGCAGAGCAAGAAACCCGATGTGGAGCTCTATCCTAGGACCTGGGGATCATGACCCCAGCCCAAGGCAGATGTTCAACTGACTGAGACACCCAGGTGCCCCTCAATACCTTTTTCTTTGGAGTACGTCTATAAGAAAACAAAAGTTAGGTATTAATTTTAACCAAAGGTACTTTAAAAATAAACATCCGGAGAAGGAAGAGCCGGATTCGTTATTAGCCATTTCCTTATAATACGTTTGAGTAACCTTAGAACCAATGAGGTCTTCTCAGGTTGGTTTTTGCTTCTAAAGCAAACCTTCATCAGCAGCCAGGGAAGGGCTCTGCAATCTGGAAGGCTCAGACCATTTTTGTCCACTGCCTGTTCTCTGCTTTCCTATGCCCCATGTCTGTGTCTCGCTAGATGTGAGAAATTTGAAGCCATCTTAGTGCATATGATGACGGGAAGGAGAAGACAGCTGGGGGAGGAAGGAGAACTCTTCATAGTCAAGCACGCTGAAATGTAGCTTCTATAGAAACAATAACAAAAAATAACAAAAATCAAATCAAAATGCTCAAGTGTGTGTGCTATTTACTTGTCTGAAATTATCTGTTAAAAGATGTTAGGTTAAAAATGAGCAAAATGAACAACTGTTCAATGTATACTCAATCAGCATACTTTAGTGATCCATTGTACCAGTAAAATATTTTAATAACTCAAAACCATAAATTATTATTAATGTTATTTGCATTTGCTCTTACAGCATCCATTTATCTAATGATTTTCCTGTATGCTCATATCTTACCATTCACAAAACACCCAGAGAATGTTATTGCTGTAATTTAGGTAGTCAATTATTTACAGGTATTACTATTTCAAAGTTTTTTTTTTGGGGGAAAAAAAGAGTATTAAAAGTATAAAGGGATAGAATCCTTAAAATTCATTTTTACTATTTGTACAATGACTTGGGGGAAAATATTTCAAATATTCAGTTCTATTGTCACATTAGGCTAGAAAGTAAGTCTTGTTCAACATCATGCAATTAACAGGCAGCTAGCTAAGCAGGGGCCCAAATCCATGTGTCTCCAAAATCAACTCTCCTAGTTATTATTGCCAGGGGTACCCTGGTCTTGGTGGAAGAAGGATAAAAGGGTTAGAGTAGTGTTGTCAACATCAGAAGGAGGTAAGAAGTCTGTTGAGCAGACTCACACCAATGAAGGGAAAAAGATATCAGGGAGCTCTCTTAGACTTGAAACATAGCCTTAGGACTTTAAAGGTATTAAGTCTAGCATTCTAGAAAGAGTGGATACCCCTCTAACTTTAGGAAACTAGTTAACCAAATTAATAACACCAATGGTGAAATATCAGATGTCAGCAGAACAAGGCAAGAAGTGAAGAACACAGACAAGGCTGTAATCATGGTTCAGAGATGATGTAACAAGGAACTGTAGTAGTAGCAGCGGGCTTTGAAAGGAGGGCTCAGGCTGGATGCAGAAGCAGTGGGTTGGAAGGAGCTCTGCAGCCAGGATTCCTGGTTCCAATCCCAGCTTTGGGCCCTGCCATATTTATAACCTAAAGCAAGTTACTTAACCATCCTAAGCTCAGTTTTCCTCTCACTAAAACATAATAGGCTGGTTGTAAGGCTACTGAGAGATTAAATGATGTGCAATGCATGTGAAGAGCTTAGTACAATGTCTGGCACATATTGAATGTTCAATCTATGACTGAATGCTGAGAAAGGGGAGCAGGAGAAAGGAGGGTTTGATGCAGGATGATGTGGTTGATGGTGGTACCATTAAGAAAACCTGAAAACTCATAAAGAGGTGATTCTGATGGAAGATGTCTAATAAAAGCAGCTGATTGTGCTTTGGCATATAAAATGGTGAAAGTACTTTTTTTTTTTTTTTTTAAGATAGAGAATATGAAAGAGCACGAGAGTGGGATGAGGGGCAGAAGGAGAAGCAGAATCTCCGCTGAGCTGGGAGCCCAATGAGGGACTTGATTTCAGAACTCCAGGATCATGACTTAAGCAAAGCAGTTGCTTAACTCACTGAACCACCCAGGCGCCCTGAAAGTAAATTTTTAGGACTGTACATTAAGTGTCTTAACATTGCCCTATTAACCTGGGGGAGGTTGCAGTATCTTTTCTTTTTCTGGACAGCAGGGGGCTCCCAGGTACTGGGAAGCAGTAATCAAGTCTATTTTCTGTACTTGGCTCAGTTAACTTTCTTACTGCTGGCAAAAGTAAGCTGGCCTCATCTGATGCCATGGTTAAAAAGAAGTTGTATAACTCTAGAATCACAAATGCACAAATTTCTCTATTAGGTATCTGACACCCACTGAACCTTATAGAGTTGGAGTGTATCTCAGCCAGGAGTTTAACATACATACATACATACATACATACTTCCTTCCTTCCTTCCTTCTATTCATCCATCCACCCATCCATCCATCTTCCCTACAGCATTTATGGAATAGTGGGCTAAACCCCATGAATAAGGCAAGATGCCTGTATCAGAAACTCACAGGTTAAAAGGGAAAACAAAGGAACAGAGTCTAGCATAAAACGGAATTAAGATCTGGAATTACAGATACAGCAGTGGGAACACACAAGGGGGAGGTTGTATTCCTGCCTATAGGGAATTTGAGGACAACTCATCATAAGAGCTGGGCAAGGGCCAGTGAGAAGGGCATTCCACACAGAGGAACAGCACATGTGCAAAGGTGTGGAGGAATGAAAATGTGTGAGAGGGGCACCTGGGTGGCTCAATGGGTTAAAGCCTCTGCCTTCAGCTCAGGTCATGATCTCAGGGTCCTGGGATAGAGCTGCATTGGGCTCTCTGCTCAGCAGGGAGCCTGCTTCCCCCTCTCTCTCTCTGCCTGCCTCTCCTCCTACTTGTGATCTCTGTCTGTCAAATAAGTAAATAAAATCTTTTTTAAAAAATGTGTGAGAAATGTTCCAGGAGCAGCAAATGTAGTTTGTAGAAAAGGAACAAACAGGATAAAGAGAAGTCAAGCTTCAAGTGAATAAAGAGCTCATGTCTGAATATTTCAAGTTCCCTATGACCTTCACATCACTATTTTGTAGAAAACTAGGGTTACAGAGCTATGGTTCACGAAATCACTGATTCTGTAATTCTAGACATGGTATTTCTCAGCGTATTTTTCAGTTATTAATTCTTTTCTTCCTCATTCAAAGAGTCATGTCTGAGAAGTCACTTTTCTCTCACCGTCTAACTTTGATGTCACGTTTTTTTTTATTTAAGATTTTTTTTCATAATTAAACAAAGGTTTTTTTTTTTTTTTTAAAGATTTTATTTATTTGAGAGAGAGCAAGGGCGAGTGACAGAAATAGTGACAGAAAGCGTAAGTGTGGAGGAGAGGGAGAAGCAGGCTCCTGCTGAGCACGGAACCTGACACTCGCTCGATCCCAGGACCCTGGGATCATGACCTGAGCTGAAGGCAGATGCTTAACTGACTGAGCCACCCAGATGCCTCCCACCAAAGGAAATTTTTTAAAAGTGGGTATCTACATAGTCTTACTCTAACCTAAAATAGCAAACAGGTAGTCTCCACTCCAGGCACACAGCTTTCATTCTCTTCGTTCACATCTAGCACTTACCTGTCCTAAGCAATGTGAGTGTGCCTGTAGCCAAAGAAATTAATAAGTCATCTGAGAAGCCAGGTCTTTGTGAAAGCTTTAGTCTAATCGTAAGATGAGTTTAAAGCAAAAGAGACGCTGTTGTTTTTATGAGTGGAGTCGTTTCAGGCATGTATGTTAATTTTGAGGATTGATGTTTTTCAAGACTGAGAAATTCATTCGTTCTACACTGAGTGTGGATTTGAAGGGATGGAAAGAAATAAAACATTAGTAAGGACAACCTAATTAATAAGGGTAATAATAAAAAAGCAACAGTGACAAGAAAAAAATGTTCCCACTAGCATCCAGAGCACTGTGCAGATAATAAGTGCTCCAAAAATATTGAATAAATGAATGTTAAATGAATGAATGTTGATTCTCAGCCCCTTACTTCCACAAACATTAAAGTCAGTGTGACTGGGGGCACATCACTTCAGACGCTAGGCTGTTTCAATGTTGCATAAAAACCAAGCCTCTGCTTGGTAGCCCTGGTGGTTTTTTTTTTCAAAGCAACAAATTGCAAGTTGAAGTACAATTTGTTTCTTCTTATCTTCATGACCATTTAAAATATCAGGCTCTTTTTCTCTGTTACATGCATCACCATTTCTTAGGCCTTTTTTTATTCTGTGTTTGCCAGAACAAGTCAGTGTGGTTAAGACTCTGTTAAGTCTTCCTTTAACAGAAGGATTCCATAAAAAGTAATATGGGTGTGTAAATCAAGTGTAAGAAGAAGTGCCCTTCATTTCCCCATTCAATAGGGGGGAAAAGAGTGACTATTAGAGTTCTTTTAGAAATTCTGATTCTCTTTCTGATCAACTCAATACGGTCAGATGGAAGTGGTCTTCTGGGGGAAAAATGGCCTTTTTCTGCCTGATGGAGAAATGGAGAATGCTTCTGTGTTCCCAATTAAAACTCACTTGGTTCTGTTGATATATGAGGATTGCTAGGTCAGTTGTAGCTAAATGTTACCTTGCTTTTTCCTACTAGAAACTTAATGCTAACATTAAGTTTAACATTTAATATTAATGCTATTTAATTGTAATGTATAAAAAATTTTTTTTGGTTAAACTCTTATGTTTAGGGTTGTAGGATTTGCTTATTACTTCTCAAGCAGGATAGATTCTATAAAGAATATAATTAAAAAAATGAAGAAATTATGTTT
Source organism: Martes martes (assembly GCF_963455335.1). Taxonomy (NCBI): domain Eukaryota; kingdom Metazoa; phylum Chordata; class Mammalia; order Carnivora; family Mustelidae; genus Martes; species Martes martes. The sequence continues at coordinate 22,239,660 of NC_137891.1, read as the reverse complement.
CCCTCTCTAGTCAGAGGTTTATGAAGAGGATCTCAGGTCTCGGGGTTCACCAACTCCTTTTGATAAATGGTGAAGGAGCATTATGAAAATGTTCTTGTGCAGACAGACTTATACAGTATATGTGGTATTCTTTAAAAAAATAAACTCATATAAATACTATGGGTGTCTGTTTTTGGATTAAACAATGGAGCTTGGCATTATGTAGCTGAAGGTTTCTACTGGCTTCCTGTATTTACCAATAATCCAGAGGGGATGCATTTGCATACATTTCCTACCAAGCCCACAGCACTTTGGATGAGTTTTCCAAGTCAGGTAAACCTCTCCTATTGTTTATATTGTTGTCAATGCCAAAGATGAGGGAGTGATTCAACGGAAAGGAGGCCTTGCGGCATATAGCTGCCAAGATTCTGGAACATATCTATTTAAAAGATGTAAATTTGGGACACATTCAAGAAGCAAACAAAAACAAAAACAAAAACAAAACAAAACAGGATAATGAAAAGCTGAAAGATTTATATTTTATGTCTATATATAGTATTTAAACTCCAAAGAGAAATGACAATCAGTGAAATGTCAAAACAATGAATCTGAACTTTCAGACTATTTTGATGCAGTGCACTGATATGTCTAGACTACTACACAAGCATTTGTTACAAGCTACCTCCTGTATCGCTGAGATAGAACTGTCTAAAGAAATCCCAGGGAGTTAGAATAGAAAGGATTCTAACTGACTTCTCTTTCTTTTTCTTCATCCATATTATTTTTATAATACAAGTAATGTAGCACATATTTGTTATTAAAACTGAAATAAAGAGATATGCAAATTAAAGAAGACTCCTGCCTTTGTTACCCCAGCTCCTAGCCCCCCTAGGAACCACTGCTGATGATTTTGTGTTTATTTATTCAAACTTCCTTTTAAGTGCATATAAAAACACATCTACCTATAATGTATAAAAAAAGATATGACACATATTCCACAGATTACTCTCTTTTGATAATATTATATACTTCTTACCATGATAGCACAGAGATCTATCTTTTAAACATTTAGGTCTATGGAACTCTGAACATACTGTATCTGAATACTATAATTTATTAAATATTTCTCTCCATTGTGTTATTTAGGAATTCCTTCTATTGTTAGTATCAGAGACTCAAAAAAAAAAAAACTGTTACAGAAACACTAGAAATTTTATCTCTCTCATAGCAAGAGCTGAGCAGTCCTGGGGAGAAGTGATGACCCCATGTCTTTAGGAATAGAATGGTTTCAGTGTTCTGATACTGAGTGTGGCTCCCATCCTCAAAGGAACATCATGGTCCCAAAATATCTGTTGGAGCTCTAGCAATCAGACCTTTATTGTAGGCAGGAAGAAGTGGACAGCAAGTAACAGAAGTTATATGCCAGGAAGTCAGTCCATTTAAAAAAAAAAAAAAAAACAACTCATATACAAGTTCTATAACAATTTCTGTTTGCATATCATTGTTCAAATATTAGTACACAGCCATCCCTTTCTACAAGGACTTAAGGGAAATGTAGTATTTAGGGGGTCACGTGGACACCTCCACCAATCAGGGTTCTTTCACTAAGGAAGAAGGGGAGAATGAAGGTTGAGGGTATTTAAGCAATTTCTACCACATTTATTATAAGTTTATAATTTTTGCTATGGGAAATGGAACTGCAAAGAATATCCATGAGCATATTCCTTTTAATGGTATTTGCTTCATTTTTCCCGTGTAACTCCTGTTTTTGACTTTGAGTCTATTAACCTATCTTCCATTATGTTATATCCTTTCATTAGTTAGAATGTCGGCCATTTTTCTGTTTTTTTTTGTTCAAAAACATAAGTATTCTAACCTCTTCTAAGTTTTACTCCCTTTCTTCCCCCTATTTAAGTTTTCCCTTATTTGGTAAAAACAGAATAATAGGTTAAGGTATTGATGTTTGTACATGAAAGAATGACAAACTGGAAGTGTCCCACCTGCCCTTTATTATTTAATTGACAAGACAGTCCAATGGCTGAGAGCACAGACCGGGTATAACTTTCGACTCTCTGATTTTCCTTGTGCCTTATTCTTTCCATCTGTAAAATGTTGTTAATCTTGGTACTTAAGCCACAGGGCTGGTGTGAAGATTGAAAGTAAAGTGCTTGGAATAGTAGCTGGCATGAAGTAAGTGCTATGTGTCTTGAAGGTTGTCAACTATTGTCTCAGTGAAGTTAAAAAAATAGTTTATATGTAGAATGATGGAAATGCAGGCGCAAAGCGAAGGTGACTGGTGTTTAGAGTTTGGAAGAGTTTTTGTAAGGGATCGGAGATGGCCAAAATTGAGTGAGTTGAGCAATATTGAAAAGACAGCTGCGGTCGGGAATCATGTACTTGTGATGAACACGGGCACACGGCAGTACTTGACTGCTTGGGAACAGGAGTGAAGACAGTGGACAAATAGATAAAATTAGGGTTGAGATTGACTAGGTAGGGTCGGCAGAAGGCCAGAAGTATAGAACAATAGATGGTGCTGATATGAATTAGAGGAAGTTCTGGCTGGGAAAGGGGAAATATGAAGGTGGGAGATGACTTCAAACATTGATTTCTCTTGAATTGAGAGGTAGGGTAAATTATGGATAGAAAGAGGGATATGGACTGAGTAAATTCAGTAAATTCAGAATTCAGGCTTTTAAAGGTATCATTCTGAGTGATAATAAATTCCTAGCAGGTTCATGTGAGTAGATTGTTGAAGTAAAACAAATGCCAGGGATGCGCATCAGGGAAAATAGGGAAAATCAACGATTCCACTCAGTTTAATTAAATTGGCGACTAATGGCCACCTTGTATAAGCCAGGGAAAGTGTTCTGTGTTCTTGTGAACAAAATAAACACACTTCTTAACCTCAATTTACTTACCATTTGGCAGACTGGAGGACAGACTGGTGAATGAAATATGAAGTGGAATTTACAATTACTCAAGGGCACTACAAACAGACAAGAAAATGTCAGTGGGCCAAGAGCCAAAGTCTGCAATGAATGTGGAGGAATAGCCTAAAAGCCAGTGCATGACAGTGACAAAGAAGATGGTATAATGATATCTTCAGAAAGAGGTTGATGAATTCAGATTGTAGAACACTGGATGTAAAACTGTGAGTTGTTAACAGGTCTACCTTCATCGCTAGACTCTGAAATCCTTTAGGGCATGGACTAGATCCATACCTTTTTACATACCCTTTGAAGTCTTGGCACAATGTAGCACCTAAGTCACCATTTGAATTCTCACCAAAAAAAGAGAAAAAAATTTTTTGATACTTAAATATACTATAGTTGACCCTTGAACAACATGAGTGTTAGGGGTACAAATGCCCTGCACAGTTGAAAATCTGCATATAACTTTGACCCCCTCCCCCAAAACTTAACTACTCTTAGTCTATTATTGACCAGATAACATAGTTAACTAACTGATAACTAGTCAACTAACACATATATTGTATGTTTTATGTATTATAGACTGTATCCTTACAATAAAGTAAGCTAGAGAAAAAATGTTGAGAAAATCATGGGACACCTGAGTGGTATGTATTATATACATAAAATAATCATCATAAAATTCACAAACACATAGAAAATAGCACTCTTGAATAGCCAATGGGTCAAAGAAGAAATCAAAAGGGAAATTAGAAAATATCTCAACAAAAATGAAAAAGATGATACAGCATATAAAAACTTAGGGAATGAAGCAAAAGAAGTTTTAAGAGGGAATTGGTAGTGATAAATGCCTGTATTAAAAAAGAAAAAGGTTGAAATAACTTAAATTTTTACCTCAAGAAACTAGAAAAAGAACAAATCAAGCCCAAATTTGACAGAAAGGAGGAAATAATAAGGTTAAAGCAGAAAAATGAAAGAAAACAGAAAATAGAAAAAAATCAACAAAACTAAGATTTGCTTTCTTTAAAAGATAAATTCAACAGGGGCGTTTGGGTGGCTCAGTTGATTTAGTGTCTGACTCTTGCTGTTGGCTCAGGTGGTGATTTCATGGTTGTGAGATCAATTCTAGTGTTAGGCTCTCCACTCAGCAGGGAATCTGTTTCTTTTCCTCTCTCTCCCTCTGCCCCTTCCCTGCACGCGCGCACACACACACACACACACACACACACGCTCTAAAATAAATAAATAAATCTTTTTGAAAAAAGATAATTTCAACAAACCCTTAGCAAAACAAACCCTAAGACAAAACGAGAGAACACTCAAATAAATTTACCAGAAATGGAAGAAAAAACATCACAACTAATACCACAGAAATAAAAAAGATGATAAACAACTATTATGAATAATTATATGCCAACAAACTGGACAACCTAGAAGAAATAGGTAAATTCCTAGAAACATACAACCTACCAAGACTGAATCAAGATGAAAGAGAAAGCCAAAAAAAGACGAATAATAAATATGGAGATTGAATTAGTAATCAAAAACCTCCCAAGAAAGAAAATCGCAGATCATATGGCTTTACAGGTGAATTCCACTAAATGTTTAAGGAAGAATTAATACCAATCCTTCTTAAACTCTTACAAAATATGGGAGAAAAGGGAACACTTCAAAACTCATTTATGAGGTCAGAATCATCCTGATGTCAAACCCAGACAAAGATACCACATAAAAAGAAAATTATAGGACAATATCGCTAATGAACTTGGATATAAAAATATGCAACAAAATATTAGGAAGGTGAATTAAACAGCAATACTAAAAGGATTATATACCATGACCAAATAGATTTATCCCTGGGCAGCAAGAATGGTTCGATATATACAAATCAGTCAATATGACACACTACATTGATAGATTAAAGGATAAAAATCACGTGATCATTTTAGTAGGTACAGAAAAAGCATGATAAAATTTAAAACCTTTCCAGGATAAAGGCTCTCAATAAATCAGGTAAAGAAGGAACTTTCCTAAACATAATAAAGGCCATATATAAAAGTCCAAAGAAAATTATCCAAATTGGAAAGGAAGAAGTAAAATTATCTGTTTGCACATGACATGATTTTATATATAGAAACTTAAGGACATCACAAACACACACAAAACTACTTATTCAAATAAAAAACTATTTATTCAAATAAATGAATTCAGCAAAGTTTCAGGATACAAAATAAACATACAAAGATCAGTTGAATTTCTACCCAGTAACAATGTACTATCTGAAAGAGAAATTTGGAAGACAATCTCATTTACAATAGCGTCAAAAATGTAAAAAAATACTTAGGAATAGCTTAAGGAAGGAGGTGAAATATCTGTACACTGAGAAATATAAAACACCGATGAAAGTATTAAAGCACACAGAAATAAAGGGAAAGATACTCTTCATTTATGGATTGGAAGAATTAGTATATCAATAATGTCAATACCATCTAAAATGATCTATAGATCATTGATCTATTTATAAATGATTTATTGATCATGATCTATTGATAAGTTGGGAAAACCAGAAAGCAACAGGCAAGATAATGAAACTGGACTACTTTCTATACCATACACAAAAATAAATTCAAAATAGATTAAAGATCTAAATGTGAGATTTGAAACCATAAAAATCCTAGAGGAAAACACAGGCAGTAACATATTTGACTTTGGCCGTAGCAACTTCTTTCCAGATATGTCTCTGGAGTCAAGGGAAACAAAAGTAAAAATGGACTACTGGGACCTCATCAAAATAAAAAGCTTCTGCACAGCAAAGGAAACAATAAAAAAACTGAAAGGCAGCCTATAGAATGAGAGAAGTTATTTGCAAACGACATATCGGATTAAGGGTTAGTATGCAAAATATATAAAGAACTTACAAAACATAACACCCCAAAAATGAACAATCCAATTAAAAAATAGGCAGAAGACATGAAAAGACATTTTCCAAAGAATACATATAGATGCCCAACCAACACATGAAAAGATGCTCAACATCTTTGGAGAAAAGGGAACCCTCTTACACTATTGGTGGGAATGCAAACTGGTGCAGTGACTCTGGAAAACAGTATGGAGGTTCTCTATAAAGCTAAAAGTAGAACTTTTTAAAAAAAGGTCCAGCAATTGCACTACAAGGTATTTACTGATTAAATTTTGTATCCCTTTGTTAATTCAAAGGGATACATGCACCCTAATGTGTATATTATCTACAGTAGTCAAATCGTGGAAAGACCCCAAATGTCCATCAACTGATTAGTGGATAAAGAAGATGTGGTATATGTATATATAATGAAATATTATTCAGCTATAAAAGAATGAAATTTTGCTATTTGCAATGACATGGATGGAGCTAGAGTTTATTATGCTGGGTGAAATAAGTCAGTCAGAGAAAGACACATACCAGATGATTTCACTCCTATGTGGAATTTAAGAAATAAAACAAATGAACAAAGGGAGAAAAAAAGAGGGAGGCAAACCAAGACTCTGAACTGCAGAGAACAAACTGATGAATTTAAGAAACAACAACCACCAAAAAGAAGAAGAAGAAGAAGAAGAAGAAGAAGAAGAAGAAGAAGAAGAAGAAGAAAAAGACCAAGAAACAGACTCTTAACTATAGAGAACAAACTGATGGTCACCAGAATGGAAGGGGATGGGGGGAATAGGTTAAACAGGTGATGGGAATTAAGGAATGCACTTGCTGTGATGAGCACAGGGTGTTGTATGGAAATGTTGAATTACTGTATTGTACACCTGAAACTAATATTACACTATGTTAGCTAATTGAAATTTAAATACAAAGTTAAAAAAAACACACAGGCCCCCAAAATCCCAATAGCATTTTTTAGAAGAAAAAAATATCTAACATTCATATGAAATCACAGAAAACCCAAAATAGTCAAGGCAATTTTGAGCAAGGACAACAAATGTGATGATGGAGGCATCATATTTCCTGATATTGAAATATATTATAAAGTTACAGTAATCAAAACAGTATGGCACTGGTATAAAAACAGATATATATATGAAACAGATAGAAAGCCTAGATAGCAATAAACATGTATATAATTATCAACGTCTTCAACAAGCATGCAAAGAATACATAATGGAGAAAGGATAATTTCTTCAGTAATTGGTTTTGGGAAAACTGGATAATCACATGTGAAAGGATAAAATTGGACCTTTATACCATACACAAGAATTAACTCAAAATAGATTAAAGACTTAAGTGTTAGACTTGAATCCACAAAACCCATAGAAGAAAACGGGAAAATCTTCTTGACATTGGTCTTGGTAATGATTTCTTGGATATCACACCAGAAACACTGGCAAGAAAACCAAAAACAGACAAGTGGGATTACATCAAAGTGAAAAGCTTCTACACAGCAAAGAAAACAATCAACAGTGTGTAAAGAAAGTATGTAAAAACCTATGGAATCAGAGAAAATATTTGTAAACTATACATCTCATAAAGGATTAATATTGAAAAAATATAAGGAACTTACAAATCAGTAGCAAAAACCCAAATATCCCAATTAAAAATAAACAAAGGAACTGAATAGACATTTCTTTAAAGACAACATTCAAATGACCAAATATATGAAAAGGTGCTCAACATCACTAATCATCGGGGAAATGCAAACTAAAACCACAATGAGACATCACCTCACACCTGTTAGGATGGCTATTATCTAAACAAAACAAAACAAAGGTAACAAGTGTTGGCAAGAATGTTGAGAAAAGGGAACCCTTGTACTATTGGTGGCCATGTAAATTGTTAAAGCCATTATGGAAAAACAGTATGGAGGTTCCTCAACAAATTAAAAATAGAACTACCATGGGATCCAGCAATCCCACTTTTGGGTATATATGCAAAGGCATCTAAAACAGGATCTCAAAGTGGTATATGCACTCCATGTTCACAGCAGCATTTTTCATAATAGCTAAAACATGGAAGTAACCTTTATGTCCATTAATAGATAGATAAAGAAAATGTAGGACACGCACATGCACACACACACACACACTCACTCATAGTCACTGGAATATTATTCAGCCATGAGAAGAAAATTCTGCCATTTGTGACAAGACAGATGAACCTAGAGGACATCATGCAAAGTGAAATAAACCAGAAACAGAAGGACATATTCTACCTAATATCACTTACATGAGAAATCTAAAATAGTCAAATTCATAAAAACTGAGATTAGAATAGTGGTTTTCTGGGGCTGGAGGAGGGGGCAATGAGGAGGTATTAAAGCATACCAAGTTTCAGTTATATAAGATGAATAAGTCTTTAAGATCTATAGCAAAGAGTTTATAGTTAACAATCTTGCATCATTCACTTAAAATTTTGCTAAGAGAGTAGATCTTATGTTGAGTGTTTTTATCACAAATAATGATGATGATGATGATGATGATGATGATGATAATAATAATAATAATAATAAAAGAGGAAAGGAGTAAATTTTGAGAGGTCATGGATATGTTTATGGCATAGACTGTGGTGAAGGTCTCGTGGGTGTATCCTTAAGTCCAAACTCATCGAGGTGTATACATTAAATGTGTTCAGCTTTTTGCATGTCAATCACATCTCAATAAAGTTATTTTAATTAAAAAAAAAGTTTAAATATCTTAAGGAATCTCCACAGTTTTCCAAAGTGGCTGCACCAATTTCCATTCCCACGAACAGTGTAAGAGGGTTCGCCTTTCGCCACATCCTCTCCAACATTTATTGTTTACTGTCTTTTTGATTTTGGCCATTCTAAGTGGTATAAGGTGGTATCTCAGTGTGGTTTTTTGAATTTCCCTGATGGCTAATGATGATGAACATTTAAAAAAATAGAGTTACTCTATGACCCTGCAATTGCACTATTGGGTATTTACCCCAAAGACACAGATGTAGTGAAAAGAAGGGCCATATGTACCCCAATGTGCATAGCAGCAATGGCCACAATCACCAAACTGGAAAGAGCCAAGATACCCTTCTACAGATGAATGTATAAAGAAGATATGGTCCAAAGAGGGGGAGACAAGATGGCGGGGAAGTAGGAGGAGGCGCCTTTTCAACCTGCACCCTAAAGTGAACTGATTACCTACCAAAGAACTCCGATCACCCATGAAATCAGCCTGAGATCAGAATTATACACGTCTGGATCTCTACGGGGGCCAGAAGACGCCAGTGGGCAGGTAAAGTGGAGTGGGAACGTCGGACTGATATCGGAAGATAAACAAAAGGGGGAGGGAGCCACCAGAGGCGACCGACTGGAAAATAATACCCCAATACGAGAGTGCCCGGCATCTGGGGACCAGCATTAACTTGGAGTCTGGTTGAAAGCACTCAAAAGAGCAAAGACTCGCGCGGGGAAATTGTGGGAATCGGGGCGGATAGGGATAGGGGCTTAAGTCCCCAGACCCAGGGCAGCATCCCCTGGCGCTGAGCCGGAGAGTGCGGCGGAGAAACCTGGTCTTTGTCCCGGAGCCGCCAGTGCGCCCGAGAACGGGTGGAGTCCGGCTCCCGTGAGGGGCTGGGAGCCACACCAGACGGCAGAACGCGCACCTTCCTGGAGATGCGCGCGTGCCTCAACCTCCCCTGAGAGAGGTGCACGCCCAGCCTGGTGTTCTGGGACCCACGCGGTGATAGACCCACGCGGCGATAGAGCCGATAGAGCTGGAGGCGCCGCGCCCCAAACCATCCCCTGGGAGAGGTGCGCGCAAGCCCTGAGCTCTCAGCCCCAGCCAGCGGGAAAATCTCAGTGTGCGATTGCTGCTTGGAACCTCTCTGGCGGTCTGGAGCTGCCCAGACAGCCACAGCTGCCTTGGTTTTGCGTACAAGCAGGAGATCCTGCGTCCCCAGGGACCGTGACTCAGAACCTGCTCTGCCAGCGGCCCAGCGGCTGCAGCACCTGCAGGGGAGCAGACTGAGGCTTCTCTCTGAGAGGGAGGTTGGGGTGCAGTTTTCTTTCCTCTAAACCTCCAAAAACCATCAAAAGCTGTCAAGGCGAGAGAAAAGAAGTGAACAAACATAAAAACCTCCAGAGAACAAAAACCTGAAAAAAACGTTTTTCTCAGAGCCCACCCCCTTGAGGGGGTTGGGAGGACTTAACTCAGGGAACATCATTGACTGAAAACCCACGTGGCAGCCCCCTCCCCCAGAAAACAAATCAGGAAAAAAAAAAAACTACAAGAGAACAACCACCACTACTTCATAGATACAACTTTTATTTTTAATTCTTTCCCACTATTCTGGTTCATTTTTTTTCTTTTTTTATATAGATAATTTTTTAACCTATTTACCATCACAGCGAGATGTCCAGTACATCAAATTCCATGATAAACTTCTAACCTGAATTTTTTGATACATACACATGTGTTTTTCTTTTGCTTTTCCATTTTCTTAATTTTTAAAAAAAATTTTTAATTTAGTTTAGTCCAGTTTATTCCTTTTTTATTTTTATTTTCTAATATTCATATAGAGTTAAACTTCAAGGTAACCCCCTTTCTCCAAGCAATGCTACCCCTATAGGTGAACCAATTTTTAATCCCCCTTTTTCTTAGGAAAGTTGAGTCCTTTAACAAAGATATCAAGATACATCCAGGAAGAATCAAAATAACCTTCCTCGCCCACACCGAGAATCTATAACCATGCTCCCATCTTTTTCTTCTGCCAGTGTCTCTGTGTATTTATGTTTGTCTGGATAGTATATAAATCTTATACTTGGGGTTCTTCTTGACGAGGCTCCTCCTTTTTTTTGCTTATATATATATATTTTTTCTCTCGTCATATACTTTTATCAGTCTTTTTGTTTGTCTGTTTTTGTTTGTATACGTCATAAACCTTACCCTGGGGCCCATTTGGGCTGAACCTTCACTTTTATCTTCCCTTTTTTTCCTGTCTCTCTCTCTCCCTCTTTTTTCTTTTTCTTTTCTTTTTTCTCTCATTTGGGTGGGGAATCCTGAGTGCTCAGAAGCGTTCCAGGGTGCACCTTGACTGCACCACGGTCAATACATCCAGCTACATCTGTCCAGTCATCTCTCACCAAAATGACTAGGAGGAGGAATCCCCAACAGAAGAAAAATACAGAGGATGGGCCTTCTGCAACAGAGCTAACGGCTATCAACATAGACAATATGTCAGAAAGAGAATTCAGGCTAACAATTATCCAGGCAATAGCTAGGTTGGAGAAAGCCATGGATGACCAAACAGAATTGATTAGGGCAGAATTGAAAGCGACCAGAGAGGAGGTTCATAATGTTAGGGCAGAGCTGAAGGCCACCAGGGATGAGGTTCACAACGCTCTCAATGAGTTCCAATCTAATCTAAATTCTCTAAAAGCTAGGGTAACTGAGACAGAAGATAGAATTAGTGATCTGGAGGACAAACAAATAGAGAGAAAGGATCAGGAGGAAGCCTGGAACAAACAGCTTAGAAGCCACGAAAACAGAATCAGGGAAATAAATGATGCCATGAAACGTTCCAACGTCAGAATTATTGGAATCCCTGAAGGGGAGGAGAAAGAAAGAAGTCTAGAAGATATAGTGGAACAAATTTTTCATGAAAATTTTCCCAATCTTGCGAATGGAACAAGTGTTCATATACTAGAAGTAGAAAGGTCCCCCCCCAAGATTATAAATTCAAAAAAAACATCCAGGCACCTCATAGTAAAATTGAGGAATCATAATTGTAGATACAATCTCTTGAAAGCTGCTAGGACAAAGAACCTCCTTACATACAGAGGAAAGCCCATCAGAATAACGTCAGACCTGTCCACAGAGACCTGGCAAGCCAGAAAGGGCTGGCAAGATATATTCAGGGCACTAAATGAGAAGAACATGCAGCCAAGAATACTTTATCCAGCAAGACTGACATTCAAAATGGATGGAGAGATAAAGAGTTTCCAAGACCGGCAAGGCTTGAAAGACTATGCAACCACCAAGCCGACACTGCAGGAAATATTAAGGGGGGTTCTATAAAAGAGAGGAAAAATCCTAAGAATAGCATTGAACAGAAATATAGAGACAATCGACAGAAAGAAAGACTTCAAAGATAACACAATGTCAATAAAAACGTATCTCTCAATAATCACTCTCAATGTGAATGGCCTAAATGCACCCATAAAACGACACAGGGTTGCAGATTGGATAAAACGACAGGACCCATCCATATGTTGTCTACAAGAGACCCATTTTGAACCTAAAGATACACCCAGACTGAAAGTGAAGGGATGGAGAAGCATCTTTCACGCCAATGGGCCTCAAAAGAAGGCCGGGGTAGCGATTCTCATATCAGATAAATTAGATTTTAAACTAAAGACAGTAGTCAGGGATACAGAAGGACACTACATCATTCTTAAAGGGACTATCCACCAAGATGATCTAACAATTGTAAATATCTATGCCCCCAATATGGGAGCAGCCAATTACATAAGAAAACTATTAATCAAGATAAAGAGTCATATTGATATGAATACATTAATAGTAGGAGATCTTAACACGCCTCTCTCAGAAATAGACAGATCATCGAAGCAGAAAATCAATAAAGAAATAAGAGCATTGAATGACACATTGGACCAGATGGACCTCATAGATATATACAGAACATTCCACCCTAAAACAACAGAATACTCATTCTTCTCAAGTGCACATGGAACCTTCTCCAGAATAGACCACATACTGGGTCACAAATCAGGGCTCAACCGATACCAAAAGACTGAGATGATTCCCTGCATATTCTCAGATCACAATGCTTTGAAACTGGAGCTCAATCACAAGGAAAAGTTCAGAAGGAACTCAAATACCTGGAAGCTAAAGACCACCTTGCTTAAGAATGCTTGGATCAACCAGGAGATCAAAGAAGAACTTAAACAATTTATGGAAACCAATGAGAACGAAGACACTTCACTCCAAAACCTATGGGATACAGCAAAGGCGGTCCTAAGGGGGAAATTCATAGCCATCCAAGCCTCCCTCAAAAAAATTGAAAAATCCAGAATACACCAGCTGTCTCTACACCTTAAAGAACTGGAGAATCAACAACAAATCAAACCAACTCCACACGTAAGAAGGGAAATAATCAAGATTAGAGCAGAGATCAACGAGGTAGAAACCAGAGATACAGTAGAACGTATCAACGAAACTAGAAGCTGGTTTTTTGAAAGAATCAATAAGATCGATAAACCATTGGCCACACTAATCCAAAAGAAAAGAGAGAAAGCCCAAATTAATAAAATTATGAATGAAAAGGGAGAGATCACAACTAACACCAAGGAAGTAGAAACAATCATCAGAAGCTATTATCAACAGTTATATGCCAATAAGCTAAGCAACCTAGATGAAATGGATGCATTCCTGGAAAACTATAAACTCCCAAAATTGAACCAGGAAGAAATTGACAACCTGAATAGACCGATATCTAGTAACGAGATTGAAGCAGTGATCAAAAACCTCCCAAAAAACAAGAGCCCAGGACCTGACGGATTCCCTGGGGAATTCTATCAAACTTTCAAAGAAGAAATAATACCTATTCTCCTGAAGCTGTTTCAAAAAATTGAAGCAGAAGGAAAACTTCCAGACTCTTTTTATGAAGCCAGCATCACCCTGATCCCCAAACCAGGCAAAGACCCTACCAAAAAGGAGAATTTCAGACCGATATCACTGATGAATATGGATGCTAAGATTCTCAACAAGATCCTAGCAAACAGGATCCAACAGCACATTAAAAAGATTATCCACCATGACCAGGTAGGATTCATCCCTGGGTTACAAGGATGGTTCAACATTCGCAAATCAATCAATGTGATAGAACAAATCAATAAGAGAAGAGAGAAGAACCACATGATCCTCTCCATTGATGCAGAAAAAGCTTTTGACAAAATCCAGCATCCGTTCCTGATTAAAACGCTTCAAAGTATAGGGATAGAGGGAACATTCCTGAACTTCATCAAATCTATCTATGAAAAACCCACAGCAAATATCATCCTCAATGGGAAAAAGCTTGCA